>NC_083573.1:88755175-89032675 GCF_027579695.1 Neoarius graeffei
TCCCCTTTCCTTATAAGGAAAAGTCTAAAAGAAACAGGTGGCACCAAGTAAAAGCTAAAACACTTGGGGACATGCTGGTATAGGAAAACAAGACCTTCAATGACGGCGTAGCTCACTCTGGCCCCATCTAGGAATGAACTAAAGTGGGCCACCTTACGCAATAAATGTTGCAAGCTATATCCACTATATACAAGCTATATCCATCCAGCCAGCCATTATCTGTAGCCGTTTATCCTGTCCTACAGGGTTGCAGGTACAAGCTATATATAGAAGCTATATACACCCTAGGAATACCGACCTATTTGCCAGAAAGAATCCAAAACGGTGAGGAATTGACTGAGAAGAAGCGATTTTTGTTGAATTGCTCATTAAGGCTTAGTTATTCCATAACTTCATTAATAATTGTAATTAAGCAAATCTGGGTAGAAGTTATATGCACCCTAGGTACCCCTACCTTCATGCTAAAAAGAATCAAAATCAGTGAAGAATTGAAGGAGAAGAAGCAATTTGTGTGGAAACTGCTCTTTAGGGCTTAATTACTCCATATCTTCATTATTAATTGCAATTATGCAAATTTGGGTAGACGCTCTATGCATCCCAGGCAGACCTACCTTCCTGCCAAAAAGGATAAAAATCAGTGAAGAACTGAGAGAGAAGAAGCGATTTTCGTGAAATGTGGACGACGTCGGACAGATGACAGACAACACATGATGGCATAGGCTCTCGGCCAGATGAGCTAATAATCAATGCAAGATAGTTATTGTGTGACCTGAAACAAAGAGTTAGTGTTACTACCACAAGGTTTTCCAATACTATCACGTCCAAAGTACATTATTCGTCTTATACTCAAGCAGTATGCAGAAAATTACATTTTTTTTATGTATTAGTGAATGACAATCTACTTTTTATCCATTTGTATTTACATTTACTGTTGTGGAACTTCCATGAAAGAAGTCCCTGTTATCATGAACCTGTAAAACTCTCCATCCTGAAGACTTTCCCATGTCTGAAACCTTAAATGAACTGCTTCATCTCTGACTGTTACAAGGCACTGGCACTGAAGACTCCTTCCATAAATATTAAATAATTCTCCTGACAGAAAACTTCACTGTATGAATGACTATACATTTTTCTTGCTTAAAAGACAACACGTTTATTATTCAGTTTATTAGCTGATAACTGAAACAGTTATTCAAAAAGGTAATATAGAAAAGCTTTGGGACCAAAAGGTCGCTGGTTCGATTCCCTGGACCAGCAGGAATGGCTGAAGTGCCCTTAAGCAAGGCACCTAACCCCCAACTGCTCTCCAGGCAGCTCTGGGTATGTTGTACGTTGCTCTGGATAAGAGTGTCTGCTAAATGGCATTAATGTAATTTAATGTCATGTAATATATTAGGACAAGCACGTTAATATAAACCTGAGATTCGGATTAGAGCTGCCGCTATTAGAAGAGCTGCTGTTATAGAAAATTAATCAACACCTTCTGAGGAGTGAGTTTCAAGAATCCAACAATGCTTTGGTATAGACAAAGTTAATTCCATACAATGAAAACTGAACCCTTTGTATTTCTGGGTGGTTTAACCTCCACCATTAACTATCCACTTTTCTTCTTCGAGATGTTCATTTTATACAGGATGTTATTCTGGAAGCAGTTGCCATATATCTCCAGGAACATAAAAATGTAAGACACATGGTAAGATTAAACAATAATCCTTAGGGATGAGTTTTCATCAAAATATCCTGCTGCCCCATAAAATTGGCTTCCTCTCTTTCTTTTCCTCTAGTTATGCACAGTTATCTCCACGGAGAGCTCCTTTCAGTGCTCTTGTTTGGCAGCATCTCACAGAATTTGCTATTTGGCCCATCACACACACGTGAAAGCAAACGTCTTCATTTTAGTCATGATGGCAGAAGAGTAGTCAAAGGGTAGAAGCCCAAACTCTGCTCCATCCCTTCTTCCTTTTCCCAGCATATGGCAAAGTGCTAGGATTCAGTCGGGCCATAAATTTCTTTGGAATTGCTGAATGGTCCTGGACATGGCTAAAAAATTGAGAAGGACCTTGACAATCAGAGCACCATATAGTCATATATTACTTACCAGGTCAAAAGTGAGCTCTTCTAGCCTGATTTGCAACAGATGTTTTTGGTTTTTTTTATGTCCAGACATATTTTTTTGAAGAACGTCCTGCATATTATCTGTTGCTTTAAATAGATGTCCTGTTGAAGCATTTATTTATTCAGTTGATATAGAACACCCAAATGGATTGTAAAGTTTGTCACTTTTTCACACTTTAGATTATTCCTATGCAAATAGCATCAGTGTACGTTGACAAAACAATAAATAATAATAATCTCACTTACTTCATCAGCCATCTGTTGAAGGGGTAATCATATTGTAGTCATATCTCATCTCAATATGCCAAAGGGAAAAAAAAAATCACCTCAGTCTCAGTTCCATTCTGTTTAAACAGTTACTCCTTCTTAAGGCCGTGGCCTTTGTGTTATCTCAAGGACTTATAAGGAGTTTAATATTACTTCCTAAAAAGGAACCTCTGTTCACACTTGTTTCCAGGAACACTTCGAGCCAGTTGTCAGCAGCAAAGCCTAATGAATAGTGGTGGTTTATATTAATACGCTGCCACGTATTGAATCACAGTTGGATTTCGGCGTACTCGTGTTGTAGACTTGGCTTCCAGCTTGCTTGTTGTCAGCAGTATTAATCGCGCCTCCTGACAACACCTGACTCAGTGCAAGCGTTCCACGCTGTAATTAAGTGTCAGATCCACAGGAGCGGCCATAGAACTGCAGCAGAGTTCCTGTAGAAGACCGCAGGTGGGAGGAGAGATTAGCTCACAACCGCCCTCCACCCCTCAAAAAAAGGCTATTAATGGAAACCATTTGCAGCAAAGTCTATGGGAAGCCTGAAAGAAAAAAAAAAAAGATTTTGGGAGGGGTGTGTGTGTTATGTCAGAGGTTGAAGAAATCTATTGGGTGTTCTGCAAAGGAACAGCTTGGTCCAGCTAGCACTAAAAAATGAATGCATTTGTTCGTAAGAGGAAGATGAGTGCTGAGGAGACTGGTTTCTCCATCATATTTCATTTTTGTCCAAAGAGGAAAAAAAAGATGGGGGAATATTCGTAAGCCCTTCGGAACACTTAACATAATGACATTGGAAAATGGAGACACACCTGAGCCAAAAAAGTGTGCAGAAAGGAGGCAACTCATAAGAGACCTGTATTAATGTTTTTTAAATGTTTTTTGATGGTTCTGGGAATGCTATCAAAAGATCCACAGGAGACGAGCTCTCTCTTTGGCTCAGCAGTTCAGGTCAGAAATGAGAACTGACTGCTTTCCCTCTTGAAGTCACACATTTTAGCTTCCTGTGCAACCTGTCGTGACCTGATGGGAATCACAAATTAGTGGCTCAGTAAACTGAAATGCACCCCTCCCACTCCTTCACTCATTTTTTTTAAAGGAGGGAAGCCCCACTGTTAATCTCCAAAACTGTCCCCACCCATTAAGTCAGTCCAAAACAAGAAGAAAACACAGCATTGTTCTCGACTGGTGTCCTTTTGTCTCGTGTTGTTGTTTGGGTTTGTTGGACGATAATAACAGATCATAACGTTCACGGAGCACAGTTGAGAGTGTTTAGTCACATAAAGATGTTCAAAAGAACATGCTGTCACTGACAGAACAAGAGCCTTTGTTTTTTGGCAATTAATGTGGCTACATGCTTCAGACACATTTTTCCCATTATTATTCCCAACAGGATAAAGTGGTGTTCTCGGCAGACCACTCCACAAAAAGCTGACTGCTGCAATGCTTTCGAGAAAGCCATTAAAGGGCTGAGGTGGTGAATCACCAATTCTGCAGCAACCCTGCAGCTACGTATGGTCATGCTAATTCAAATGAGCTGAATTGAAATGAAGTGAATATACATCGGAAATCTACAAGGAAAAGAGAGAATCAAAGACAAAGAAATGGCAAGAGAAATAAACATCAAAGAGCTTCACACACACAAAAAGTAGAACGTGAAATAAAGTTCGAGAGGAGACAGAGATGTTCTCTAATCATTATCCATGAGTGATAAATGGAAGAGATCGTCCTCCCAGTTGCTGCTTCATTGCTCTCAGGATTCTCTGATTTCCCTGTACTTCCCCTTGGCTTCCGTTTGCCCCACTGTTCCTCAACACAGCCCACGGTTGCAGCATCCACACACACCTATCACACTTACACACTCAGGCCGTGGATGCCAGAATGGCAACAGCTGCAGCATGTGTGCGATTAGTAAAGGCATGCTAAAGAGTTCAGACAGTTCAGAAGAAAGGAGGGAGGAGAGGATGAGTGATCTGATGCTGTATCATATTTTAAAGAAATTATGGATCAGAGAGAAATGGCGGAGGCTGGGAAGAGCTTCCATCCTCTTAAATCACTGTTTAATGACTCAGATGTGAGGTTTGGGACTTCAGGCTTTAGCATAAATAACAGGATTGGAAACTGTGGAGCTCTTAGCATTTTCACACACAGATTAATAAGGTTGAAACAGAATGGTGCGAAAAAAAAAAAAAACACCCAGGGAGTGGAAGTTCTGAGGCTGGAAATGCCTTAATGATGGCCAGACTTGTTTGATCTGGTAGGAAGTAACCCAAATAACCACTCTTTACAACTGTGGTGAGCAGAAAAGCATATCAGAATGCAAATTTGAAGTGGATGGGCTACAAGAGCACGAGACCACAGAGACTATAGTGGCTTGGGACTCAAACAGCCCCTGGGTGTGAATGTGTGTATCCATGTTGCCTGTAATACACTGGTATACCATCCAAGATGTATTCCTGCCTAATGCCCAGTGTTCTGTTCTTGGGATTGGCTCCTGATCCTATCCCTGACCAGGATAAAGCTTAAGGTCCCTTTTTATTAGTAGTCTCAATAAAGACTTCTTCTTTTTCTCTTCTTTAGTGTTCTGCTTGATAGCAGATCCAACATCTGATGTCTGTCAGAGTTTCTAGGGAACATTACAGGAGTGGTAATACTGTACCAGATCGTTGTAGATTATCTACAGTACACTATACTCAGACCAGCCTGGGGAGCAGTTGGGGGTTACATGCCTTGTTCAAGGGCACTTCAGCCATTCTTGCTGGTCCAGGGAATCAAACCAGCAACCATCCATCCATCCATCCATCCATCCATCCATTATAGCCACTTATCCTGTTCTACAGGGTCGCAGGCAAGCTGGAGCCTATCCCAGCTGACTATGGGCCAGAGGCAGGGTGCACCCAGGACAAGTTGCCAGGTTATTACAGGGCTAACACAGAGACAAACAGCCATTCACACTCACATTCACACCTATGGTCAAATTAGAGCCACCAATTAGCCTAACCTGCATGTCTTTGGACTGTGGGGGAAACTGGAGCACCCAGAGGAAACCCACACAGACACGGGGACAACATGAAAACTCTACACAGAAAGGCCCTCACTGGCCGCTGGGCTCGAACCCAGGGCCTTCTTGCTGTGAGGCAACAGTGCTAACCACTACACCACTGTGCCACCCCAAACCAGCAACCTTTTGGTCCCAAACCATTAAACCATGGCTTCCCCCATTCACACACACATTCACAATTTAGAGTAGCCAGTTAACCTAACCACATGTCTTAGGACTGTGGGGGAACCCGGAGTACCCAGAGGAAACCTACATCGACACAGGGAGAACATCAAAACACCACACAAAAAGGACCCCCCCCCCATCAGCCGCTGGGCTTGAACCCAGAACCCTCTTGTTGTGAGGCAACAGTGCTAACCACTACACCATCGTGCTGCCATAATAAAGACTATTACTCAAAAAATAAAGAAAAAAGAGTAATTTCATTGTGATAATGGCATCATACACCAACAATATAATTATTTAGTGCATTATAGTAAAGCTACAGCTTATTTCAAGGTTCACAATACAATCTTGTGCTACATGCAGGTCCATAAAATGAAGCTTGGTGCAACATTTGGTGACCTTCACCCTCCAGGCTTGATATTATTACTAAATTGGGAAGTAAGGAATGCTCGTACTTCACATCGTTTCAGCGTACTTGGTGTATTTTGACCTTCTAGTTTATAATTGTGGAAGAATAAAGATTTATATCCCTACTATACAGTGTTACCAGAAGGGAATGGGTTATGTTTTGAATCTGGTTCCTCTCAAGGTCTCTTCCTCATGTCGTCTCAGGCAGTGTTTCCTTGCCACTGTTGCCTTTGGTTTATTAATGAGTGAGATAATTCTATCTCCAATTCTACATTTCTCCTGCTTTGTGCAGCTTTGTGACAATATATATTGTTAAAAGTACACAGAAAATACACAAAATTAAACTGAATTGAGTTCAGTAATCCCTTCTACACCCAGGCACTTTACAAGAGACTCAGTTTATTTGTTCATACTGCTGCTGCAAAGGACTATTTATACAGTTTACATCTTTGTCTCCGTCATTATTTTATGATTGTATAAATCATGATTCTGACTGAACTATATTTTGTTTATAACATCACATCTGTCTGGGATGAAAGGAATGACAGTGAAGAGTGTGTGCTTAATTAATTAATCAATCAATCAATCAATCAATCAATCAATCAATCTACAGTTAGCTTGTTATCCTGATCAGGGTGGTAGTAGATCCAGAATCTATACCAGGAATACTGGCCATGGGGTGGGAATTCACCCTAGTTGGGACATGACACACAAACATTCACACATTCATTCACACCTAAGGGCCATTTAGAGTCACCAGTTCACTTCCCAGTATGTTTTTGGAAGTTGGAGAAAATCGGAGAGGTGGCAGCTGTCAGGTGGCAAATCCACTGTGTGGCCTTTTTATACAGTAAATACAATATATAATGACTATTTTCAGAAGGTTAATAACCAGTTTAGCTCACATTAATCTCACACTGGGCCTTCAATTTTGGCATAGGTTTTACATCAGATGCTCTTCCTGACACAACCCTCCCCAATCTATCCAGGCTTGGGATGGGTGCTAAGCATGCACTGGCTTGTACAACCCTAGTGGCTGGGTATTATGACTGTGGAGGAAACCGGAGCACCTGGACGAAACCCACACAGACACGGGGAGTACATGCAAACTCCACACAGAAAGGCCCCCGTCGGCCATGAGGTTTGAACCCAGAACCTTCTTGCTGAGGCGACAGTGCGAACTACTGCACCAATGTGCCACCAATCATTAAAATCAGCCATATTGTTAGACAGAATGGCCATTATAGGCCTTCGTTATAACAAAGAACGATTCACATGGTTGATTCTTTACTGACGTGGGAAAAAACATGATGTTTCACAATGCAACCGACCTGGCAACATAGTACGAGATCTTTCTGAGCCAACAAGATGATTTAAAATCCCAACTTAAATGATTTAAACATGAATGACAAAAAGTTGCATAAGGAACACTAATCTTAATGGTTTTACTGTTATCAGCTCAGTGACCTTGGATGTTCTTTTTAGTGCATTACTACAGGAAACCCTGCTTAATCATTAAAGGGCTTACTTCAATAAATTACAATGTGCACGGATGCATGTGATTTTTGAGGATTCTTATTACCTCATAATACTATATTACCTATAATAACAACAACAACAGCAACATATAACCTATAATCTATAATATGTTACATAATCGCAAGAAGACTTTATTTAAATAGATTTTCCAAAAAACAGCTGGTTTGAGAAGCAGTGAAATGAACTGGATTTGTCTTAAGTGGACTGCAAAGAAACAGTCAAAGCTACAGATCTGTGAAAACAGCTGTTTTATATTCGATAAGGGCCATGAGTCATAGCAACAAGCGCTGTAGAACGTCAAACGCAGGTGTGTGTGTGTGTGTGTGTGTGTGTGCGCGTGTGTGTGTTGAGCAGGTGCATTATATAGCTGCACTGATAAGCACTTAAAAATCATACATTGAATTGTAAATGTCCCTAAATTTGCATAACTAATGCAGTGCATCATCAATCAAAGCCACTGCACATCAAATAACTGCCTCCATGAACAAAAGCAGAAGTGGTCACATCTGAAATGTCTGGATGAGGAATCGAGGTTTGAATGATGGAGGGTTTCAGTTTTAGGGGTGATTAAAAGCAACAACAACAACAACAACAACAACAACAACATTTTAAAAAATGTATTATCCCATCATGTCAGGCAATAAAATCTAATTCTTCGCAGACAATGGTAGCATTTTGCTCTTAAATGAGTAATAGGGTTGGAAGTAACAATGTTCAAGTTATTTTTTTTTATTAATAATTTACTTTCAGTTGAAAATTTGAGTAATGGAGACCCCCTCAGACAATGTCAATGAGAATAATAGCAATAAAAAATGAATGAGAGAGCTTCCTCTTCCCCCCCCCCATGAACTTCAGGGAGTTTGGTTGATGCAACTTACTGTTGAACATGTAACTTGTGGAATATTACAGTTATATAATATTGTATTTCACAGGGAGGAATGTGTTTAGGTGACAGGCTTGAGTTAATGTTGTGGGACTAACACGAACATTTTTCATAACCTATAATGGATGACTCATAAAGGATGTTTCAAGCATGGGATGTTAAACAGATTCACATATTAAATGAAAAAAAGAAGTTTGATGAATAAAGGTATTTTTCAAGGAAAAGTGTAGTTATAGTTGACTCAGATAGGTAAAATTCTGTTGTAGAGTTTCCATTTGCTGTTTTCTTTTAATATGAAATGTGCATAGAGGGTGCTGTGTTTAAATCTATCTATCTATCTATCTATCTATCTATCTATCTATCTATCTATCTATCTATCTATCTATCTATCTATCTATCTATCTGTGCATTTAATTATATACATATTTGCAAATGTATCAAGGGGGTCAACAGAAAAGTAGTATGCAGTTTGGGAAGCAGCATGTGAATTGTGTTACAAATGTCAGCCAATCTGTCAGGGGTAAGTTATTAAAATGCATCTCATACGACGCACTCCTTTGTGCTGTTGATTTCAGTTATGAGCCAATGGCAGTGTTATTCTCATATGAGGTACATGAGGCTGATGATTTTGAACAGTGTATAAAATGCACAAACACTTCTGCATTATAACCAAAATGCCACTTTTGCTTCAGGCTCATCCACTATAATGGCAATGGTGCTATTTTACACCCAGTGGCTAGTTTAGGGTGATATGGTGGTGTAGTGGTTAGCACTGTCACCTCACAGTAAGAAGGTTCTGGGTTTGAGCCCAGTGGCCGATGGGGTCCTTTCTGTGTGGAGTTTGCATGTTCTCCCTGTGTCTGTGTGGGTTTCCTCCAGGTGCTCCGGTTTCCCCCGCAGTCCAAAGACATGCAGGTTGGGCTAATTGGTGGTCTAAATTGACCGTAGGTGTGAATGGTTGTTTGTCTCTATGTGTCAGCCCTGCAATGACCTGGCAACTTGTCCAGGGTGTACCCCGCCTCCCACCCATAGTCAGCTGGGATGGGCTCCAGCTTGCCTGCGACCCTGTGCAGGATAAGTGGCTACGGATAATGGATGGATGGCTATTTTAGGGTAACATTGTGGTGTAGTGGTTAGCACTATCACCTCATAGCAAAAAGGTTCTGGGTTCAAATCTCATGGCTGATGAGGTCCTGTCTGTGTGGGTTTCCTCTGGGTGCTCCAGTTTCTTCCCACAGTTCAAAGACATGCAGATTAGGTAAAAACCCAGCCACTGGGGTTGCACAAGCCAGTGCATACTTCTTGCTGATCTAAAGCCTGGATATATTGAGGAAGTTTACATCAGGAAGGGGATCTGGTGTAAAAAATAAAATAAAATAAAATAAAAAATACTAAGCTAAATCAAATATGCAGATCCAGATGATCCACTGTGGTGACCCCTAATGGGAGCAGCTAGAAGAAGAAGAAGAAGAAGAATCTACTTTATACCTGGTATATATGTGCTTCCCTACCCACTATGTAACTGCATTTCAGTCTTGACCAACCCAGGCTGTGTACTGTCTATCCTGGGGTTAGCCGTTTGAGTTCTCTCTTTAGTTGTACTTTATATGGTTGGTTTGTTTCCTTGGCTGTTTGAGTATTGGTATTTCAACAGAATATTACACTAGGTGTTATTCTGTCATGTGTTCAGTTGGCACTAGAACTTTCTTGTCTTCAAGTTCAGCACTTCGTGTACTGATTTTTGCACTCGTTGTACATCAGTCTGGATAAGAGCGTCTGCCAGGGGCGTAGCCATCATTTTAGAAGTGAGGGGGACAAATTGTTCAGAGGTCTACTGAGTGATTTATCATCCTCTTGCATTCAATTGCACCTCTCCTTAGCAGCTAAAGAACCACATAACCACAAACAGCACAGCACCAGGGAACCGACTTTGGTTCTTTAAAATGATATACTATCAAAATCTAAAGTCAAAATCTATAAATCTATGAAGTAAAATTTATAAAAAGAATTAAGAATAGTAGTAGTGACATAGCTTGTTATATTCTCTTCTCACCTGTGACCCTGCATAATCATCCCTGTTGGCCTCTGGTCCACTGTCTCCTCTCTCACCCTGCTCTTTCTATTGTGGCAATAAAGATTAAAAAAATATGTGGAAAGCAACATTTTGAAATAGAATTAGGAATACAGTAATAATAATCAGCAAATTCATGTACTTTAAACTTTAACTACCACAAAAATAAATTAAATCTTTACAAAAATAACAAAGGAACACAAATACATTTATATTCTTATTTTCTACCCAGAAGTGAGTAATCTTAGCGTAGCCAAAATAGTAACGTTACTCAAGTAAGAGTATTGTTACTTTAGAATAATATTACTCAAGTAAAAGTAAAACGTATTTTGCAACAAAACAACTCTTAAGAGTACAATTTATCCAAAAAGTTACTCAAGTAAATGTAACAGAGTAAATGTAACTAGTTACTACCGCCTCTAAGTTAGCTAGCTAGCTTAACTAACTAATTTGTCATCTTTTAGCTAAACATTATCTACATTCAACAGCATTACTCAACTTACACGGTTTGTTTGGAAAAAACTGTCTAAAGTCTTTAGCCTCCTGGCTGGTTTGCTGAACATACAGAAGCACTGCCCAGATCTGAATCACACCAAAGATACTCATACAATATTTTCTAAAGTGTCTCTGATCACACACGACAGCGGTGTTTGTTTGCTGCCTGAGCTCCGCCTGATCATGATGCGTTTAGAGGCGGCTCGGAAAAACGCGTTTCCACATGTTAAAAAGGAATTGAGCGGTTGTAACCAGGGCTTTGAACCGGTTCAAGGAACGAAAACGAAAACCGGGAACTTTTTCTATTTCACATGGAACAGAAACGAAACCAGAAACTTTATTATTTTTTTATGTTCCGGAACAGAAACGCTTATTAAAAATAATGGTAACTGGTTAATACCGGTTTTTATTTCGTTCCTCAAAGTTTTTGTAGCCTACAAATAAAGTCATTCTTCTCCTGCGCAAGTTTCTATGACCCGCTGGGGTTCACTTCCTGTGTGACGTTCGCTGATTGAATGGAGAGAGCGGGAAGGTGGACTACTATCATGTCTCCACGTGATAATAAGTGAGTAAGTGCATTACTGAGTGTCTGAGCAAAGAAGAGCCTGAACGTTGCAACCTCCCTATTGGCTGTTTGTAAAAATGTATCAATTGTTGCCCTTCCCACGGGAATCATCGCGGACTTGAGAGACGAGACCTGACGAGTTAGTTCGTCGGTAGCAGAACAAAATGTCTGGACACAAATCGGGTTTTCAGAAAAGGAAAGAAAATAAACAGAGGGTCGAAAATACAAAAAAGGAGGCAGAAAATGCAAAACGAGTTTTAAGGTAGGACAAATGGTTACTTTTCTGAGGCAGCCCGCCGTGGCTGCCTGCAGGCTTATTTATTATAGCCCATTTAGTTAAAATAGTTGATATAAAATGTTTATAGTTATAGTTATGTGATGGTTGTCCTGATTTAGACTTTTTTTTTGGGGGGGGGTTGCACGATGTTGCACTCAGGTCCAGATTAGGGCAGAACCGGCCCTGGCTACATTTCAGCTGTAGTTTGTTTTATGTATGTATGTACTTGCATAGATGTGTACTTGGTCTTCCAATATGGCGCCTAACAAAATCTCGCGGCGCGGTGACGTCATGCGGTAGCCCTCTATAGGGTCTGACTAGCCTTTGGTAACACACTAAACGAATTATCTTTCATTTTTGGCACTTTTTCTGTTTGTGTAGATGGGAAGACATACTGAGAATCCAAATCGCCAACATTTGAAATAATAGTTTTGAATTATTTCTTGTCTTATTTAATGAAGGTTGTAATAGAATTAGCCTACATTTGGCTTAAGCTGGATGAGACAGAGACATAATTTTATAGCCATTTGTTAAACAGCTGACAGGGAACGTAATTAACCATTCCGGGAACGAAATTTTTTTGTTCTAACCGGTTCGGGAACGTCTATTTAATGGTGGAACCCAAAACCGGAAACGTTAAAAATCCGTTTCTGTTTGGAACGAACCAATAGGAAAAAAATTCTGGTTCAAAGCCCTGGTTGTAACAGCTGTAAAAAGTGCAGGGGACAGAGGGCACAAATACGGGAAGTGCGGGGTCATGTCCCCCGCGTACCCCGCGTCTGCTACGCCCATGGCGTCTACTAAATGTCATGTGATCTAATGTAATATATAACTGTAAGAACACTTGCAAAGCTACTTTTAGTGAGCTGGAGAAAAGTATCAGATGATATGCTTTGTCATACTTCAACAACTATTAAAAAAAAAACCAAAAAACAAAACTTAATAGAAACAAACACCCAAGCTAACATTAGCCCAACACTATGATGTTACTGTAAGACTGCAAAAAAAAGAGGCAAACATTAGACATGCAGCTGTGTACTGCTGATTGTAAACAGTGCTACTAGAGATGTGAAATTATTTCAAAATGGAAATTTGCCATCGCGCTGAGTGTGAGTAACCCATTTGAGAACCTTTTTGTCAAGTTGCTGGAAATTACAGCAACTACAGAAGTACAGAGTACTTTTTGCAGTGTTCCTGAAACTCTGTATACAACCCCAATTCCAAAAAAGTTGGGACAAAGTACAAATTGTAAATAAAAACGGAATGCAATAATTTACAAATCTCAAAAACTGATATTGTATTCACAATAGAACATAGACAACATATCAAATGTCGAAAGTGAGACATTTTGAAATTTCATGCCAAATATTGGCTCATTTGAAATTTCATGACAGCAACACATCTCAAAAAAGTTGGGACGGGGCAATAAGAGGCTGGAAAAGTTAAAGGTACAAAAAAGGAACAGCTGGAGGACCAAATTGCAACTCATTAGGTCAATTGGCAATAGGTCATTAACATGACTGGGTATAAAAAGAGCATCTTGGAGTGGCAGCAGCTCTCAGAAGTAAAGATGGGAAGAGGATCACCAGTCCCCCTAATTCTGCGCCGACAAATAGTGGAGCAATATCAGAAAGCAGTTCGACAGTGTAAAATTGCAAAGAGTTTAAACATATCATCATATACAGTGCATAATATCATCAAAAGATTCAGAGAATCTGGAAGAATCTCTGTGCGTAAGGGTCAAGGCCGGAAAACCATACTGGGTGCCCGTGATCTTCGGGCCCTTAGATGGCACTGCATCACATACAGGCATGCTTCTGTATTGGAAATCACAAAATGGGCTCAGGAATATTTCCAGAGAACATTATCTGTGAACACAATTCACCGTGCCATCCGCCGTTGCCAGCTAAAACTCTATAGTTCAAAGAAGAAGCCGTATCTAAACATGATCCAGAAGCGCAGACGTCTTCTCTGGGCCAAGGCTCATTTAAAATGGACTGTGGCAAAGTGGAAAACTGTTCTGTGGTCAGACGAATCAAAATTTGAAGTTCTTTATGGAAATCAGGGACGCCGTGTCATTTGGACTAAAGAGGAGAAGGACGACCCAAGTTGTTATCAGCGCTCAGTTCAGAAGCCTGCATCTCTGATGGTATGGGGTTGCATTAGTGCATGTGGCATGGGCAGCTTACACATCTGGAAAGACACCATCAATGCTGAAAGGTATATCCAGGCTCTAGAGCAACATATGCTCCCATCCAGACGACATCTCTTTCAGGGAAGACCTTGCATTTTCCAACATGACAATGCCAAACCACATACTGCATCAATTACAGCATCATGGCTGCGTAGAAGAAGGGTCCGGGTACTGAACTGGCCAGCCTGCAGTCCAGATCTTTCACCCATAGAAAGCATTTGGCGCATCATAAAACGGAAGATACGACAAAAAAGACCTAAGACAGTTGAGCAACTAGAATCCTACATTAGACAAAAATGGGTTAACATTCCTATCCCTAAACTTGAGCAACTTGTCTCCTCAGTCCCCAGACGTTTACAGACTGTTGTAAAGAGAAAAGGGGATGTCTCACAGTGGTAAATATGGCCTTGTCCCAACTTTTTTGAGATGTGTTGTTGTCATGAAATTTAAAATCACCTCATTTTTCTCTTTAAATGATACATTTTCTCAGTTTAAACATTTGATATGTCATCTATGTTCTATTCTGAATAAAATATGGAATTTTGAAACTTCCGCATCATTGCATTCTGTTTTTATTTACAATTTGTACTTTGTCCCAACTTTTTTGGAATCGGGGTTGTACTCTTAAACCCTGGAAAGAAAGGGAATTTTCACAATAGAGACCTTGACATTGCTTTTGCGTGTGTGTGTGTGTGTGTGTGTGTGTGTGTGTGTGTGTGTGTTCCATTATAAATTGTAAATTATAACGCACAAGCCTAAAAATTCTGTAGTGTCAACTATTAAGTTTTGTTTGTCTGTGATCTAAAGATTATAATTTCTTTTCTCCAGCTGCAGTTACATCAGTTGTAATGAAGTCTTTGAAGCAGTTTCTAATTCGCCATCTTATCATCTGAATTGACAGGCAATAAACAGTAAACTACATCCATCAGTTTGCATATAAACTTGGCTGTAACACTGAAGTGCTGTTGTCACACTGTGATTTGCATAAACCTCATACATGCATATGCCAGAGCACATAGCTCAGTCATTAATCCCTATCTCATTCACTGGTTTATTTGTCAATTTTGAGACAATTACAATTTCTTAGCTCTGCTGACAATCAAGATGACAGTTTATTCTAACAACATGTGAACAAGCTAGTAGATTGGTGTAACCAAAATGCTCTTGTTAATACTAGAAGAAAGACTGGGGGAGTTCGTGTATTAGTTACTGCTTGATCAGGTTACTGTAACACCTTATTGTCTTCATTTCCAGTAGGTGCAGACAAGCTCCAGTTACTCCAAAATTCAGCATCCGGAGTCCTTCCTAGAAGGAGGAAGTTTGATTAAATGACCCCTATCTTATCAGCCAAACTACACTGACAGTCAATGAAAATGTCCAGGTGACATTTATGAAAATAATTTTATTCATAAGCTATGAAATCATGTACTAGAAGCTTACAGATCAATATACTGACATTTAACTCGAGATGAATAAACAAAAAATCACAATTGTTGTGAGCTTTGATAATGTACAGTCCGAACAAAATGGATACCCTGTAATTGGAAAGTTGCAGCTTCAGTACCGAGTATTGTCCCCACCAACAGCAATACAAGCCGTCAGTCTGCGACGCATACTGCGTATCAAACAGCGAATCCTGTCTTGTGGAATGGCCTGCCACTCCTCTTGAAGAGCCTGGATCAGTTGACCTCTGTTCATGGGACAAGGAGCACGGTTCTGGATCTGAACACCAAGGTGATCCCATAAATGCTCAATGGGATTGAGATCAGGTGAATACACAGGCCATGGCAGGGTTTGGACATTCAATCGACGCCCAACTTCTGAAAAACTTAGGCCGGCTTGCACCATGCCGAGGGCCCGCCATCTGTCATCTGGATTTAACCGTGGCATCTTGGACATAAGGAATACAAAAGTCGGCTTTTTCATGGCCTTAATAAAGGCTATCCAACCCATCCTTTCAACCGTGTACAAATTTTTGTTTTTCTCCAAAACAGCACTTTGAGCTGATTCCTAAAGACCACTCCCTGAAGACTACTGAAAAATGTTTGGATTGAGGAGAACTCATTAATGACTTCTGTGCACGCTATTCAATAGAAACATCTCAAAACAAACATTTCCCCAACTCCGTATTGCATAATATGTTGAATTATTGACCTGGACTTTTTCATTGACTGCCAGTGTACATTGTCTGCCAATAAAATTTCATATTGATTATAAAATATAACTAATAACCAGTGGCGGCTGGTAGTCTTTCAAACAGGGGAGGCTGGTCGATTACGATATTTCCAGATTTTAAAAGAAAAAAGAAAAAACATCAATTTTGCCCATACTCTTACCTCTGATCTGGCTGATTGTTGGCAGGGTCACAAACTGTGAAATAACAGGTTCTTTTGGCCCATTAGCCTACTGTCCAATATACATGATGGTGGTGTTGGGGGGGGGTGTATATTTTAACATTTTATATTTTAAAATTGTGGCATGTTGTTTAAAAATTGATCATTATTGAAAGCAGCTCTTTGTCAGGAACCTCAGCAGTAACAGCAGAGTGTTCTGGAATAGGCACAAGCACTGACCTTGGGGAGCCAAACATAAAGCTGGGTGCCACACATTTCATTCAATGACACTTTCCCTATATTTTACTTATTTTGACTGAGAAATGTTTTATTGACAATTTTGATAACCCTTCACTTTTAATCCAGGTCTGTAGTGTGAAATGTTCTCGGCTGCGTTTTTGTTTAAAAATGTTTTCCAAATTGTAGCTGTGTTTAATTAATATCCAGAAAAATATATATTCCAATATAATATACTCAGCATAAACATTTTAAATAGATTCTATATTTTTGGTCCATCCATGACATATTACTAAAGTAGCCTATTTACTGTTGTTGATGTGGGTCACTTGCTGTTAGCCAAGTCACTTTCTCATACCAGGAGAGCTGAAAGGAACGAGTATTATTCCCTACCTTTTTCACCAAGTCAATTTGAGGCGTTGGTCTACCCTGCTCTTTAATTTTAATTTTTTCCTCAAAAGGAAGACTGGCAAATGGCTTTGCCAAAATTAAATCAGCAATGCTCGGCATCCGTGCGCAGCTTTCTTGCTAGCTGACTAGCCCCTCAAGTTCAAGTTCAGTCACTCAAATAAACGACATTTCTGGAACTAAGATAGCAAACTTGACAACACTATATTTACACTTTATTTACAATGAAAATATATACAAACTAAAAAAGCTGGTAGAAACCGTATGTAATGAATGAAATCGAAATGTAAGCTGATCTCTTACAATACACCACAGCACTTGTGAATCCGCATGGGATTGAACTGAAATTCACCGCTGCCTGTCTATATTTGAAATGAGCTGTCAATCAAAGAAAATATCCGGCCGCTTTCACCAATCACCAGTCTCCTCACGGAAAGCTTTGCCATGTCCCTCCCACTGTGAGGCTGGGAGTCCGGTGGGCGGGCGTTTTCGCAGTATTTGTCCAATAACCGTCTTGCATTTTGATATTGAAAAGCGCATAGCTCCCAAATGCCATGGAAGTCCACTGATGCTGGGCTGCATCGCACTGTCACGAGGGGGAAAAACTCACGCACACATTAGGCGAACTGGGGAAAGTTATAACGGAATGATTTTGCACTGTAGTTGGGTTGAGCACATATATTTCTATGATTCTGGATCTGAAATAGCAATGTTATAAGGTTGGCTATAACATAAGCCTAGCGCAATTCATCCTACACGATGTTCGTCATTTTTAGAGGAGGCTGAGCATCCCTCATTGTCTTAGAGCAATCGCCCGTGCTAATAAGCTATGAAGAACTGGATGCTTTGAACAAAAGGTGCAGGCTCTTTATCAGTACATCGAATAATAAAGACGACTGCATTGGATGGAGCATTTTTCTACAAAAGACCCCCAGCTATGGAACAGCCTTCCAATTATTTTCCATGCCACAGACACAGTCTCAATAATTAAATCTCTGTTGAAAACATGTTTGTTTAATTAGGCATCATGTTAAATAGCTTAATAGTTAAATAGGCTCATGAGCACAGCGAAGATTTGATATTTTTGATGTTTTGATTCTGTCTGGTACTTGGAGATTCGGCATTTGTACATATTTGTTTCATTAAGCATTTTGTTAATAGCTTTTTAATAGGTAAAGGGGAAGATCTGGAGGGTTCTCGGGCATAGATTGTTCTGGTAAACTGGGATGTTTAGATGCTGTCACCCCCACTCTCAAAAATTCACTCAGGTTTGGTGATGGTAGAGTGGCTGGTTGCTTTCTGTCCCAGGGCTCCCTCATGCTTGATCCATCCTGATGCCTTGCTTCTGGCTGGAGTTCTCATCACTTCACTCCTGGGGAGGATGGCCCCATATGGACAGACTAAACACACACTTAGAAGATGGCTCTAGACACTTACAGCTTTGCTATGATGGCTTCAGACTACACGATAACTTTAGGACTGCAGTTGTCATGAACAGTTTTGCACTCAAGTCTCCATCAATGAACAGTTGATAACTTCAGCAAAATAAACTTCATGTCAAAACTGTAATGAATTTCCTGGTTACACAATTGCACTTTTTGACCATATAGGACACAGTTATAGAAGCAAGTCATTTATAATTACACTATCTGTTATCACACAAATGAGGATGGGTTCCCTTTTGAGTCTGGTTCCTCTCAAGCTTTCTTCCTCATGTCGTCTGAGGGAGTTTTTCCTTGCCACCATTGCCTCAGGCTTGCTAATTAGTGATAAATGTATTCATTCATATGCTTAAAAGCTATATTTTTCTGTAAAGCTGATTTGCAAAAATGTCCATTTTTAAAAGCGCTATACAAATAAATTGACTTGACTTGTAACTCACCATGTGTGGTCATGGATTGTTCAAAATGGACACCTTAAATAGTTACATTTCCAAATACAGTAAATGGCCAAGTCTCACCCTTGCTTTACTGGATAATCTCACAGTATTATCTTATTTGTGAGATTATTATTGTCTCGAAAATCTACAGTAGATGTGTACCTAAAACTGTTGCTGTAATCATAAAGACTTTCCCATGTTCATCCCAGGACTCTTATTCCCAATCATGCAGGAAACAGACGTCACTGTTTACCTTTTTTAACTGTATACTATGATGATTTATAGTCCCACTATCTGGTGTCACCAAGAAGACTTGGTGAAGGCTTTTGAGTCTCTCTAGGTTTCTTCCTCATGTCATCGAAGGGAGATTTTCCTCACCACTTGTTCATTGGGGCTTTACATCTACATCAGTATTATTTCTGTAAAGCTGCTTTATAGTCTTTGTATAAAAGTGCCAGAAAAATAAAATTGAACTGAATTGAATTAATTTGCCTCACTTCCAGTTCATACCCAGTTCTTACATTCAACAAATACGAATGTATATTCAGACTAACAATATCACAGAACACATTTATTTCTTTTGCAAAATAACATCTAGAGCTGACTCCATGTTTGCTTTGGAATGCCATCTGCCATCACAAGTGATGGAATGACTTCACAACCCAATCTAGTTCAAATGGATAAAACCAAAGTTACTGGCATTTTCCATTCCATCCATTATCCATAACCGCTTATCCTGTGCAGGGTTGCAGGCAAGCTGGAGCCTATCCAAGCTGACTATGGGCGAGAGGCGGGGCACACTCTGGACAAGTCGCCAGGTCATTGCAAGAGTCACTGGCATTTCACAAGGAAATATGTCACATTATAAAAGAAAAATACATCCAAATTTCCATTAACAAGTATAGGAACTCTTATTTTTCAATAAACTTTGGGCTATAGTACTATGTTACATTACACACATTTAGCAAAAGCTCTTACCCAGAGCAAACTGGTAAGCAGTTGGGGGGGGGGTTAGGTGCCTTACTCAAGGGCACTTCAGCCATTCCTGCTGGTCCAGGGAATCAAACCAACAACCTTTTGGTCCTAAAGCTGCTTCTCTAACCATTATGCCATGGCTATAGTTGCACATGTAACATCCATTGTATAATACTAAGGAAAAATGCAGTTACTGAGCATTGTGCAATATTGAGATTGTGTTTTCCTCCTCTCTGTCAGGGAAATGTTCATGTCAGAGAAGTCTGACATTAAAGATTTGTCTCATATCCTGTCTGTAAAACTGCACTGGCTATCATCTATTAATGGATATTAACCATCTTGACTGATAACTCGGGCACTGCTGGTTCATTAAATACACTATTTTCTCATCCAAGTTTGGGGTCATTATCTGTTTCTGATTAAACTCACAATAGTTCTGTAGAAAAGATTCTGCAAACCAGATGTAGTCAGCAAAGGGCTTTGGACACAAATATGCCTTGCGATAAATCATCTGCATCAGCAGCAGTTAGGTCGGAACGACGTAGGCAGATTGGTTGCTGTTGGGACAGTGCAAGGGGAATAGTAGTTTTACTGTTTCTGTGAACTAATGACAAACCATGGCTGCGATACAAGATCTCTAAATCAGAGATAGACAGTGAGAGGATTTTTCAGACTCAAACGATGACTGGAAGAGTGTCGGAATGAATAGTGAGATGGAGCTAGAGAGAGAGAGAGAGAGATTCTAAATGTCGCCTCTCTCGAGTGGAGTCTCTGTTGTATCATTTAAACAAAACCGCTTGCGACAACAATGTTAAACTGGAGAACTGACCTCAGAGCTCTTAAGAGAAAAGTGATCAAAGTCATAGAGACAATACACACGGAACAATTAATGTAAGGGAGATGATGCGTCAGATTCTTTTTTATCCCCTCTCCTTTTCTCTTTTTACACAAACACACACACACACACACACACGTACAATAGAACACACAAAATGTAAGACGTGGTACACATAAGGCATGCTTAAGGCAGGTGTGAGGAGCATTTCCCTCACATGCTGGGACGTGTAGGCTTTTAAAGACACTTGGACAAATCTCTCCAACACTGGAATGTTAAAAATGTCTCAGGCCATGACAAGTGTATTTATTTCCCAATGCCACAGAGTGAAAAGATGACTGTCCCCCACACTACTGATGCAATACTATGTTTATAGCCAATGATTGTCTATCAGTAAAAAAAAACAAAAAAACGGCTTCATACAAAAAGGGGGAAGAATTTTGAAAAAAAAAATCTGCAGTTAAAAAAAAACAGACAAGTAACAAAAAAGTCTTTGAAATCATTACAATATTTAAAAAAAAATCAGCTGGACAATAAAACAGACAATAATTTATGATGGTGCATGATAAAATTTCAGTGAGCACATGACAAATTACACACCTTGTCTGAAACCGTCTTTCTACAATGATAAGTCATTTAAAAAAAATTAACCAGATGTTTTCTTCCTCTGAGTTTCTAACATTGAAACAACTACACATTCATTTCTGGACCTCCTGATCATCATTTTTAGGGATCTGTGTAATTAAATGACTCGTCTTGTGCTTTCCGTTCATCCTTGCACTTTGTACTCTTAATCTTTGTTTTTGGCCTTCTGTTACATCGTATAATATATTAAATCTATGGCACTGTTGAATGCTCGATTCTGATTGGTCAGAGGTGTTGATTAATCTTCAACACATAATTCACACAAACTACTAATTTACATGAACAGATTAAAAAATAAAGTTGTGTGATTGTTAGTATTGTTAATATGGTGAAGGTTTCTGTGAGGAGATGTTTATTTACCATGAAAGGAGTCCCCGGTGTCTATGCTTTGTAAAAGGCCCGAGGTAAAACTGTAACTTTAAGTTTTCCCATATTTGAGGATCTTCAGGATAGAGGACTTTGCACTTTCTGGCTTCTCAGTAACAAGACAAGCTGCATTTTTTTTGTCTTATTAACTTCAAGAAAGAAGAGCAAAAGAGAGGCTGCTGATGGAACGACAGTGTGTAGCTGCTATAAAATGTAGAAAATGATAAAAGGAAGTGCTATTTTTTGTGGATGTTCCACAAAATTAGATAGATAGATAGATAGATAGATAGATAGATAGATAGATATATAGATAGATAGATAGATAGATAGATAGATAGATAGATAGATAGATAGATAGATAGACTCAAGTGATAACAGGAACTAGTTACAATATCTTGCAAAAGTATTCGACCCCCTTCGTGTTTGTCTTGTTTTGTCGCATTACAATCTGGAATTAAAATGGATTTTTGTGGGGTTGGGACCATTTGATTTACACAACATACCTACAACTTTAAAGGTACATTTTTTTTTATTTTTTATTGTGACACAAACAATAAGATGAAAAAACAAAAATCTGGAGTGTGCATAGGTATTCACCCCCCGTCAATACTTTGTAGAGGCACCTTTTGCTGCAGTTACAGCTGCAAGTATCTTGGGGTGTGTCTCTATTAGCTTAGCACATCTAGGCACTAGGATTTTTGCCCATTCCTCAAGGCAAAACTGCTCCAACTCCTTCAAGTTAGATGGGTTGCGTTGGTGTACAGCAATCTTCAAGTTATGCCACAGATTCTCAATTGGATTGAGGTCTGGGCTTTGATTAGGCCATTCCAAGACATTTAAATGTTTCCTTTTAAACCACTTCAGTGTAGCTTTAGCAGTATATTTAAGGTCATTGTCCTGCTGGAACATGAACCTTCGTCCCAGTCTCAAATCTCTGGCCGACTCAAACAGGTTTTCCTCCAGAATTTCCCTGTATTTAGTGCCATCCATCTTTCCTTCAGTCCTGACCAGCTTTCCTGTCCCTGCAGAGGAAAACTATCCCCACAGCATGATTCTGCCACCACCATGCTTCACTGTAGGGATGGTGTTCTCAGGGTGTTGGGAAGTGTTGGGTTTGCACCACACACATGGCATTTCCCATGATGGCCAAAAAGTTCAATTTTAGTCTCATCTGACCAGAGAATATTCTTCCATGTGTTTGGGGAATCTACCACAGGCTGCTGAGCAAACTCCAAATGTGTTTTCTTATTTTTTTTCTTTAAACAATATCTTTTTTTTTCTGGCCAATCTTCCATAAAGCCCCGCTCTGTGGAGTGTACGGCTTAAACTGGTCCTTTGGACAGACACTCCCATCTCCGCTGTGGATCTTTGCCGCTCCTTCACTGTCATCTTTGATGTCTTTGTTGCATCTCTGATTAATGCCCTCCTTGCCTGGTCTTTGAGTTTTGGTGGGCGGCCTTCTCTTGTCAGGTTTGTAGTGGTGCCATATTCTTTCCATTTTGCTGTAATGGAGCTCCGTGGGATATTCAAAGTTTGGGATATTTTTTATAACCCAACCCTGATCTATACTTCTCCACAACTTTGTCTTTGACCTGTTTGGAGGCTCCTTGGTTTTCATGTCGCTTGCTTAGTAGTGTTGCAGAGTCAGGGTCCTTCCAGAACAGGCTGATTTATACAGACATTATGTGACAGATCATGTGACACTTTGATTCCACACAGGTGGATCTTAATCAATTACTTATGTGACTTATGAAGTGAATTGGTTGGACCAGCTCTTATTTAGGGGTTTCATATGAAAGGGGGTGAATACCTATGCACACTCCAGATTTCTGTTTTTTTTTTTCATTTTAATTATTGCTTGCATCACAACAAACAAACAAACAAACAAACAAACAAAATTTGCACCTTTAAAGTGGTAGGCATGTTGTGTAAATCAAATGGTGCTAACCCCCCAAATTCCATTTTAATTCCAGCTTGTAATGTGACAAACCAGGACAAACACCAAGGGGGATGAATACTTTTGTAAGACACTGTATAATTTTTCCCAGATGTTCTACAACATTAAATAGAACTATAAATGGATCAAAATGCCATTCTTTTATATATATATATATATGTGTGTGTGTGTGTTTGTGTGAGAGAGAGAGAGAGAGAGAGAGAGAGGTGGCACGGTGGTGTAGTGCTTAGCGCTGTCGCCTCACAGCAAGAAGGTCCGGGTTCGAGCCCCGTGTCCGGCGAGGGCCTTTCTGTGTGGAGTTTGCATGTTCTCCCCGTGTCCGCGTGGGTTTCCTCCGGGTGCTCCGGTTTCCCCCACAGTCCAAAGACATGCAGGTTAGGTTAACTGGTGACTCTAAATTGACCGTAGGTGTGAATGTGAGTGTGAATGGTTGTCTGTGTCTATGTGTCAGCCCTGTGATGACCTGGCCACTTGTCCAGGGTGTATCCTGCCTTTCACCCGTAGTCAGCTGGGATAGGCTCCAGCTTGCCTGCGACCCTGTAGAACAGGATAAAGCAGCTAGAGATAATGAGATGATATATATATATATATATATATATATATATAGTGGGGCAAAAAAGTATTTAGTCAGCCACCAATTGTGCAAGTTCTCCCACTTAAAAAGATGAGACAGGCCTGTAATTTTCATCATAGGTACACTTCAACTATGAGAGACAGAATGGGGGGAAAGAATCCAGGAAATCACATTGTAGGATTTTTAATGAATTAATTGGTAAATTCCTCGGTAAAATAAGTATTTGGTCACCTACAAACAATCAAGAGTTCTGGCTCTCACAGACCTGTAACTTCTTCTTTAAGAGGCTCCTCTGTCCTCCACTCGTTACCTGTATTAATGGCACCTGTTTGAACTCATTATCAGTATAAAAGACACCTGTCCACAATCTCAAACAGTCACACTCCAAATTCCACTATGGCCAAGACCAAAGAGCTGTCAAAGGACACCAGAAACAAAATTGTAGACCTGCACCAGGCTGGGAAGACTGAATCTGCAATAGGTAAGCAGCTTGGTGTGAAGAAATCAACTGTGGGAGCAATTATTAGAAAATGGAAGACATACAAGACCACTGATAATCTCCCTCGATCTGGGGCTTCACGCAAGATCTCACCCCGTGGGGTCAAAATGATCACAAGAACGGTGAGCAAAAATCCCAGAACCACACGGGGGGACCTAGTGAATGACCTGCAGAGAGCTGGGACCAAAGTTACAAAGGCTACCATCAGTAACACACTACACCGCCAGGGACTCAAATCCTGCAGTGCCAGACGTGTCCCCCTGCTTAAGCCAGTACATGTCCAGGCCAGTCTGAAGTTTGCTAGAGAGCATTTGGATGATCCAGAAGAGGATTGGGAGAATGTCATATGGTCAGATGAAACCAAAATAGAACTTTTTGGTAAAAACTCAACTTGTCGTGTTTGGAGGAGAAAGAATGCTGAGTTGCATCCAAAGAACATACCTACTGTGAAGCATGGGGGCGGAAACATCATGCTTTGGGGCTGTTTTTCTGCAAAGGGACCAGGACGACTGAGCCGTGTAAAGGAAAGAATGAATGGGGCCATGTATCATGAGATTTTGAGTGAAAACCTCCTTTCATCAGCAAGGGCATTGAAGATGAAATGTGGCTGTGTCTTTCAGCATGACAATGATCCCAAACACACCGCCCAGGCAACGAAGGAGTGGCTTCGTAAGAAGCATTTCAAGGTCCTGGAGTGGCCTAGCCAGTCTCCAGATCTCAACCCCATAGAAGATCTTTGGAGGGAGTTGAAAGTCCGTGTTGCCCAGTGACAGCCCCAAAACATCACTGTTCTAGAGGAGATCTGCATGGAGGAATGGGCCAAAATACCAGCAACAGTGTGTGAAAACCTTGTGAAGACTTACAGAAAATGTTTGACCTCTTGTCATTGCCAACAAAGGGTATATAACAAAGTATTGAGATGAACTTTTGTTATTGACCAAATACTTATTTTCCACCATAATTTGCAAATAAATTCTTTAAAAATCAGACAATGTGATTTTCTGATTTTTTTTTTCTCATTTTGTCTCTCATAGTTGAAGTGTACCTATGATGAAAATTACAGGCCTCTCTCATCTTTTTAAGTGGGAGAACTTGCACAATTGGTGACTGACTAAATACTTTTTGCCCCACTGTGTATATATATAATGTTGGCAAATTGCTGTGATATAAGTGAAAGAAAACACTTAATATTGTGCTGCTATTTGATTATTGTCTCATGACAGCTTGCTTATTGTGTTTTATTTCTCTGGCCTTTTCTCTGTACCCTTACTATAGATAATTATTGCTCAGCCTTCACCTCACTGTAACTGTAACCCTAAACTAAATACCTAAAAGGAAACCATTTGGTTCTTTTAGGTTATTTAAATCAAAGTGGTAAAAACTCCCTTTTGTTCATGAGAGCCAAACAAATGTCTCCACAAATGTCAAAATTTCTGCATTCATTTTATCATGAGACATGTGGCAAAGAGCTACATGCACGTATACTGTGTGTATATATATATATATATATATATATATATATATATATATATATATATATATATATATATATATATCCTATGAAACATACACACACAAGGTTCATATTTAGGCCGTGCTACAGAAGTACAGAGTTAGAGTTAGATGAATACAAACCACTGAAACAAGCAATCGGTCAAAACCACTTGAACTGCTCAAGGCCTTTACAGCGCATAGTATCAGTCAGACATTTACAGACGTTTGTGTACTAAAAAGATCACTGTGATCTCCAACCAAGCTGAATCCTTTTTACTTTATATAAACCCATGAGCTGCAGACAGATTTGATCTCATCAAAGGGTTTCTTTTAAAGAGAGTTTGAAATGTGCAATGCAGGCAAATGAACACAAGTTGATAGATGAATGTAATGTGGGTGCATGTTTCGGCCATCACGCAGCATGCACTTTCACCAACTCCTGAAACATTCTTACCCTGCAGTTCAGTTAGTTCAGCTTTAAGCCAAGGTTTTCCTGTGTATGTAAACTGAATTTCACATATGGTTTAATGTGCTAGCAATGAGTGAAACATCTCTGTTCTTTTTCTTTCTATGTGTCTGTAAATTCAAGTGAAGGTCATTTGATCAAATCAATTGTTGAGCCTAAGGTTGTATACCCATATGCAGTGCTTAGTTCATTTTAAACAGCAAAGGATAATACAGGGTGGCACGGTGGTGTAGTGGTTAGCACTGTCGCCTCACAGCAAGAAGGTCCTGGGTTCGAGCCCCATGGTCGGCGAGGGCCTTTCTGTGCGGAGTTTGCATGTTCTCCCCGTGTCCGCGTGGGTTTCCTCCGGGTGCTCCGGTTTCCCCCACAGTCCAAAGACATGCAGGTTAGGTTAACTGGTGACTCTAAATTGACCGTAGGTGTGAATGTGAGTGTGAATGGTTGTCTGTGTCCATGTGTCAGCCCTGTGATGACCTGGCGACTTGTCCAGGGTGTACCCCGCCTTTTGCCCGTAGTCAGCTGGGATAGGCTCCAGCTTGCCTGCGACCCTGTAGAAGGATAAAGTGGCTAGAGATAATGAGATGAGATGAGATGAGATGAGGATAATACAGCAATCAGGTGTAGAACAAAACGAGATGGTCAATGACGGCGTAGCTCACTCTGGCCCCACCTAGTCCAGAAGAAACTATCTAAAGTGGGCCACCTTGTGCAATAACTGTTACAAGCCATATACACTATATACAAGCTATATATAGAAGCTATGTCCACCCTAGGAATACCGACCTATTTGCCAGAAAGAATCCAAAATGGCGAGGAATTGACCAAGAAGAAGCAATTTTTGTTGAACTGCTCATTAAGGCTTAATTAGTCAATAACTTCATTAATAATTGTAATTAAGCAAATCTGGGTAGAAGTTATATGCATCCTAGGTACTCCTACCTTCATGCCAGAAAAAAATCAAAATTGGTGAAGAACTGAGGGAGAAGAAGCGATGTGTATGGAAACTGCTCATTAGGGCTTAATTACTCCATATCTTCATTATTAATTACAATTATGCAAAGTTACATAGAAGCTATATGCAACCCAGGCAGACCTACCTTCCTGCCAAAAAGAATAAAAATTGGTGAAGAATTGAGAGAGAAGAAGCAATTTTCGTGAAATGTGGACGACGCCAGACAACACATGATGGCATAAGCTCATCGCCTGTCGGCCGGATGAGCTAATAACCACTCTTTCGGTGTCTACACAAGGTGTTCACTGTTTAATTCAAAGAGAACCCTAGTGCGGCTCGATTGTAGTGAGAAAATGACATGACCTTGAATTGACCCAACTACAAGACTTTGTTCAGTGTTTGAGTTTGAATTGGATGTTGAATTGAGTTTTGACCAGTTGCCTGTTCTGGTGGTTTTTATTCATCTTCCTCTGTATTTCAACCTAAATGTAAATCATGTGTGTATGTCTCTTAGGATGTGTTCATGTGGGCGCGTGTAATCATGTTTGGAGGCAAGTATGTAGTTTGCCAAATGTCTGATTTTAATAAGAATACACACATTTTTGACATTTATCTGGTCCCCATGAACATGGTTGTTATTATTATGATTATTATTTTTTCTGATGTGAACTGCTAAACTGGGACCATCAGGCTCAAACTGAGCCAAAGGACAGAGCTGTAGCACTGCAGAAATGTGAGGTGTGCTGGACTGAAGCGCAAAAAACATTTTATATGATGCAAAAAAAAAAAAGACTTAAACTAGTTATTTATATAATTATCTCACCATTTATTTCGAGCTGACTCTGGGTTTTCTGTGCTCGGGTGATTGCGGTTACTGCCCAGAGATTTGTTTGCCAAAGATATGTTTACTCAAAAGAGCTTTACAAGTATGTTTTCAGGCCTACACCCTCCTCAGCCTCCTCATTTTTTTTCTTTTTTGGTTCAGTTCACAATTTGCACTGTGAAACCAACCGAAGACCAAAAGTATACATTTTTCTCTAATTCAGACTCAGCAAACATAAATAGATTTGAAGGCACCATAAATTATGAGCTGAGCTATACTGTTATAAATAGGGGTACAGTAGGAGTCCATTTCTGTACCCCAAGGTACAATCTACACTAATGTACCCCTTAGGGCTCATTATTGGACCTCAAGGTAACTATGTGTACCTTTTTAGGGCCAAGCGGTATATAAATGGTACAAATAAGTACCTTAGATGGTACTGTCTCAGTGACAAGTCATTGTAACCCTAAAGGTACAATAATATGAGTGTTTCTGTGAATACTTTGTGTCCCAGAGCCATCTCTCGGCCTGTGTAATGTGGATTGATCGAAACCCTCTACATACAGCAAGAACTCTCTGGGGCTTACTGTGAAAAAATTCAACAGAGCTCTCTGACATTTTTTATTTGTTGGGGAAAAAAAATCGAAATAAATGCGAAAATGGCCAACTTGGCTTGTCCAACCTGCAACCTTGGTTTGAACTGACAGTGTTATTTCCCCACTGAAAGCCAACAGACAAGATTACCCTCTGTGCATGTCATGGATATGAGTGTGTTTAAAGAAAATACAACTAAACCTGATGCAGCTTTTAATCATTTCGACTGGAGCTCATCCAAAGTAGGTGTCACACAAACTTGCGGTCAACTATGTGACGGTGTTGAATTCAGCCTCAGCGTTGCAACGGTTACTCAGATACAAGGTTCGCCTGCCTCATGTTATCTGGCAGGGCAACAGAACAACATCTCGTGCACGCGATTGTGTGTACTGCTTTTGGTATGTTTTTTTGTGTAGAGTTGAGTGTGTAAAAATTGAAGTGTACCTTTTTTACGTGTCAACTATGTGATGGTGATTACATCTGTGTGATTAACTGTGGTCAGTAGTCAGTATGATGAAACAAAGTGGCAGCCCACTCCTTTCATGCACATGACCCTGGGCGATAATAGGTTGATACCATTGCATATGGCAAGCCAAAAAGCCCAAAATTTGTCAACTATGTGACGTCTAATTTAAGGTAGATTTAGCATTGCCAACGCTGCTGGATACTGCAGTGCAGGCTATAATTCCACCAACAATGTCTACTGATGAAGCCAAATTCTAGATAACAAGCCATTTGATCAAACTACTTAAGGATTACAGTCACCAGGATTGTATTACAGGAATAGATAGTAGCTGATCTATCTGCCACATAGTTGACTTCTCACAAAATGATGGATGTGATTAGTGTTGTATACTGAAAAATATAAAAGCATTTGAGCGCGGCTCTGCTGTGGACCTTTCACTTAGGATGTGCTACTATCATTTGGCAGTATTTATACTAAAACCCAACATACCTCATTGTTACCAAATTGCCCACCCTAAATTTCTCAGTATTCATAGAAACACTAATACACTTTATTTTCTGAGAGTATAGAAACTCTATTGAAAAATACATGACAAGTTCTCATCTCATCTCATTATCTCTAGCCACTTTATCCTGTTCTACAGGGTTGTAGGCAAGCTGGAGCCTATCCCAGCTGACTACGGGTAAAAGGCGGGGTACACCCTGGACAAGTTGCCAGATCATCACAGGGCTGACACATAGACAACCATTCACACCTACGGTCAATTTAGAGTCACCAGTTAACCTAACCTGCATGTCTTTGGACTGTGGGAGAAACCGGAGCACCCGGAGGAAACCCACGCGGACAACATGAAAACTCTGCACAGAAAGGCCCTCGCCGGCCACAGGGCTTGAACCCGGACCTTCTTGCTGTGAGCCGACAGCGCTAACCACTACACCACTGTGCCGTCCCTACACGACAAGTTAATAACTTAAAAATGGCTACGATTTCATTTTTTTTTATAACCACAACACATGATTTTTCCCCACTGTCTTCAGCACATTAATGTTTTTTTTATTTCTTTGAGAGAGAGAGAGAGAGAGAGAGAGAGAGAGAGAGAGAGCATTTATCAGTTCTTATTTTATCAGGTCAGGACAACACAGTGACTCAAAACATCTAATGGACAAGGGATTGGTTCAGTGATACTATAGTGATACTATGGTCTGTCTGCAACTTGCACACACATTTTGAAGACTCAGCGTAGGGCTTAAGATTAACAAAGTTATGCTCAGCTTGATCAAACTGTTTAAGTCCTTCAAAAGAACGAGCACACATGCTCATACTGTACTCCATGAAATAATTAGACACTTAACCTGGATGAATCAAACTGACAGACCTCATCTTGTCTCCCCGTTGGTGAGCTCAGTGGGTGTTAAGTGTGTATTGTGATTAAGACGCCAGATGATGTTATTGACAGTCAGTGAGAGTTCTTTGAGTCTAGTCTATCTGAAAGTGCTCCCCTAGGGACACTTATTCTAATGGTGCTGAACAAATCACGTTAAATTACTCATCTGTCTGAACAGCATGTGTGCGGTGATGATGATGATGTTGATGATTGCTATATTTGGCAAGGTAGAAGGGTGTGTGTTTACGAGAGGTGTGTGTCAGCATTAAGAGTATGTGGGTGTACAGACGCCATGACCCAGTCATGACCTGGGGCATCGCTGAGGATGAGCACATGGCAAATACAACATGCCATGACATTGTGTATTAATGTGTGTAACATACTCGCCCATGGATTATGAGGTTTTACCACACCCTCCTACTGTCTGGGGGAAAAATTGGCCCAAAAAAGGAAAAACAAGTTTGTCCAGTACTATGCGTCATTTATCATTTCCATCATGTAGAGGTCAGCTGGTATATTATATACTGTAGTATGAGAAAAAGAGATGACTTGCAATGTACTTATAAAACGAGTCAAAACAGATGCTGTTTGCTTTGACTGAAATTGCACAGTGACAGATAAATACAGACCTCACTGATATAAACAAACACCTCAAATTAAATCAACAGTCCTCGCCTCCAAAATGGTATTCTACTACTGCTAGGATACCAAATTATTCTGTAACACTTCTGACAGTGTAATTTGCAATTTGGAAGAAAAAAGAAAAGGAAACATAAGTACAACGAAAAAAAAATAGAAGGGGATTGTTTGGACAGAGTACATTTTGTCAAAGTGGATCTTTACCACCTCCAATAAATAACAAAAGTAGATAAAACTATGATATACAGTGTGTCAAATAATTCTGTTCTCACACAGATGGAACATTATAAACATTGGGTAAAACCAACTCAAACACAGTTAGTTCACTGCTTCCAACTATCCAGGCTTAAAGACTCTAACATAACACCACCTAGTGTCTGAATCACAACCCCAGTCAGACCCATATTACCCAATACTAACAGACCAACCTATTTTGCTTTGACTCAGTTTCCACCCACACACCTACTATTTATTATGATGAGGAAAGCAAGCTTTTAAAGGGAGACACCTATGGTAACTGACAAACCCAGGTGATTCACTCCCTGGGGAAGCCCCATCGAGGATCACCATAGAACCAACTGGATTTATCTCCACACTCCTTCACTTGCTTTATGACATCATGGTGGAATCTCCAAAACAAACATGAAACATGGAGTCAGGAATGACACCTCATTGGCATGCGTCTACCTGTTTGACTCAAGGTATGCTTCAGACAAACACCTGTAGAGGTGTGTAAGCATGTGTTCACGATTCTTACACATCGTTCGACAGATCCTGTCATGTTGTATTTGTCGCTATGGTGACTCCTGAGCTTTAGAGGGACTGGTCAAAGCTTAGAAAGCTACTTTCGGTCTGAACACATGAATCTATGTTTAAGCTGCATCCGCTCTTCTGGTCATTAATGGCCTTAATTTTAATTTTTTATTTTTTGTATTTCTGTTTATAGTTTTTTGTACCATAATGCTGTTGGATTCTCTATACTGATTGGTTAGAAGGTGTGGATTACTGTTCTTTAAGAATAGTTTTATATTTGTGTGCTAAAACTAAATCCATCCATTATCTGTACCGTAGCTGCTTATCCTGTGCAGGGTCGCAGGCAAGCTGGAGCCTATCCCAGCTGACTATGGGTGAGAGGCGGGGTACACCCTGGACAAGTCGCCAGGTCATCGCAGGGCTGACAGAGACAAACAACCATTCACACTCACATTCACACCTACGGTCAATTTAGAGCCACCAATTAGCCTAACCTGCATGTCTTTGGACTGTGGGGGAAACCGGAGCACCCGGAGGAAACCCACGCTGACACGTGGAGAACATGCAAACTCCACACAGAAAGGCCCTCGCTGGCCACTGGGCTCAAACCCAGGACCTTCTTACTGTGAGGCAACAGTGCTAACCACTACACCACCATGTCACCCTAAAACTAAATCCTAAACATTAAATTTGATGTTTAAATAATGCCCTCAAAATCAACCAGGGGGAAAAAAAATCAGAAAATCTAAAGAAACTTCTGTGACCAATACACAACTGAAGATTTCAGTGCTAGACTGTTTGGTAGAAAATGGACTCTGATGAATGATTTGCAATGGCTTTAGTCTTCATCTACATAGGACCCTGTTAGCCAAGGCTAACAGCTTTATTCCAAATTTCAATATCAGCTAGCATGATAACTCTGATTATGCAAACTAGTGGAATGATAAAACTCGAAGGGCACTCGGAGAGTGCAGACCACTGCTAAGGGCAGTAGACTCTTCAGTCAGATGAAAATGCAACTAAAACCACTTTATATGTCTGGATGAATTGTATTTACTGGTCATGAGTCAGCAGCTTGTTTGTTTCAGATTAACACCTGTTTTGAAAATCACTATCCATGACAACTGCTTTCTAGATTACGTTTGAGCAACTAGTCTACATGTGTATCCCAGAGGATTAGTGGAATCGGTGAATGTGGATTGTAATGTGGAGTCATTGTATTTCTACATTGGCTATGTTTTTTTTTTTTTACAACTGAACTTTACTGACATCTACTGGGTTCTAAGATGTATAGCATTGTTGAGTGCAGACTTCTGCCAGAACAAATGCTGTGTTAGCAAACATTAGCAAAAAATGTGTGGATCCACCGCATGGTTTGCTCCTTGGCCCATGCTACATCCTTTCATCAAGTTTCATGGAAATCGGATCAGTAGGTTTTGCAAATTCCTGCTTATAGACAGACAAATAAACAGACAGACAAAACATTTACCTCTGCCAAGGAGGTTATCAAAAGTGCCCATAGCAGCAGACAGATGGATATTATATCTTAATCTCATGGGAACAAATATTCAAATTTATTTTAAACGGATTTAGATTCATTTTTTGTAGCTCTCTGATGACCAAATCTCCCCTTATAACTTCATGAAGAATATATTATTATCGAAAAATGCAGCTGTCAAAAAGTCAAAGTCCTTCCCGTGCCAGGACCTGGTCTTCCCAGGCAGTCCCCCATCCCAGTACTAACCAGGCCCTTAAGGGGCAGCCGATCTCCACTTCTATAGCCCTCGGCCTTCTCGACTATACAGCTAGGGGCTAGTCCTCTGGTAACCATAAAAGTTTAACTCCCCACTCGCATCTGTATTGCAGCATGCCTTGTCAGGTGGCAGTAGGTACCATTTTTATGACCCAACTGTGAGTAGAACTTGCGCTCTCCCAAGCGAGAGGCAGACACGCTAATCGCTAGACCAGTTCGTGGTACGGGAAAATGCAGCTGTAGTGTGTAAAAATGTAGTGAGCAAAATCTCAACGTATTAGGTGAAAGAAACAGATAGCTATCAATCAGTACATCAACAAAGTGCCTGATACATCTATAATTTATAGTAAGGTTCACTTACCAATTAAAATATGTCCAAAATGGTGGATCATAGATTTGCTACCATAACACTGTCCCGTGATAAAACACTATTACTTGTCATCCACCACAGTAAACTCACAGTAGTTTTATAAAAATGGATTCCAGGATTCAGGATTACAAAGTGGCAAACAGTAAGCAACATTATACAATAGTAAAGGGATATTGAAAACAACTGTGAGTATTTACAAGGGTGGGCCAGGAAATGGAAGTCAAAAAAGTAGGTGGTGACTTCAGATTCTTTGAATTGCACATCATTTAAGTCCTTTCCTGAAGCTACCCCAATAAGGTACAAAAGGAAGTCTGCACTTCATGAAGGCATTTTATCCACTTAAATACTTAGATAGTGAACTCACTTTCCTGCTATGAGAACCTCTCCATCCAGAGCCACTAACATCCATCCATCCATCCATCCGTCCATTATCTGTAGCTGCTTATCCTGTTCTACAGGGTCGCAGGCTAGCTGGATTGTCGGGGTAAAAACAATCCACTATCAATGGAGCTTCAAAATATTTCATTAACAATAAGAGAAAAACTCACATCAACATCATCAGAGACATTGTATATACAAACAGAGCAGGGCTTCATCCACATCTAGTATGTGTATTGAAGTGTCTGGGCCTTTTTCCAAACTCAGGAACAGTTCCTACTTTCCACCAAATGTTGACCTTATTCCGATTTCTTTCTGAGACTATACAGTTTGTACTAATAAATCAATTCCATTCCCCAATATATCACCGAAACCACTCCATTCATTGCACAATCAAGTCAATTGTCCTGAGAGTTCTGACTTATATTTAAAATTTGTATTCTGTATTTATTGTTATTCAGTTACATACTGCATTATTGCATGCAACTGTGTTGTCCAGTGTCAATATATTTTGTTGCACATACTGTATTCCTTATGAGAATTTGGAATCAAATTGGCAACCTTTTAGTCCCAAAGCTGCTTCTCTAACCTTTATGCCATAGCTTCCCATCCATCCATTCATTATCTGTAGTCACTTATCCTGTTCTACAGGGTCGCAGGCAAGCTGGAGCCTATCCCAGCTGACTATGGGCGAGAGGCGGGGTACACCCTGGACAAGTCACCAGATCATCACAGGGCTGACACATAGACACAGACAACCATTCACACTCACATCTACGGTCAATTTAGAGCCACCAATTAGCCTAACCTGCATGTCTTTGGACTGTGGGGGAAACCGGAGCACCCAGAGGAAACCCACGCAGACACGGGGAGAACATGCAAACTCCGCACAGAAAGGCCCCCATCGGCCACTGGGCTTGAACCCAAAGCCTTCTTGCTGTGAGGCGACAGTGCTAACCACTACACCACCGTGCCGCCCAAAGTAAAAAGTGCTGCTTTGTTTACTGTTGATGCTGTGAGCAGCCATGTTGGTTCAGCATCACTTGCTGAACACTGGGTTGAGTTGTCAATCTTGTATTTTGAGTAGGAATTCTGAATTGATGGGGTATTTTGTTTGGTTTTTCCAAGTCGGAAATTCTGAGTTATGAGTTTTAATCAAATGCAGCATAATTGTCTATAATAGCAGCTCTGACAATAATTCTAGTAGCAAGACAAATCAAGGGTTTATATTAATGCATTTTACTTGCTTCTATAGTAACTTTATTTTTAAAAAATGTGCATAATCATTGATCTGGTTATGTTTTCTCTGAGGAGGTGATGCATTTAGCATTTCTGGAATTAGTCTCCCAGGTCAACACTTTGTAAAGGTCAGATTTGTAACTTGGTTTTCCAATTCAGGAGAGTCTTCAGGACAAAGGGCTTTACATTTTCTCTGTAACATGACAAGCTGATTTTTTTAATCTTATTAAATTCAGGAGAGGGCGGCACGGTGGTGTAGTGGTTAGCGCTGTCGCCTCACAGCAAGAAGGTCCTGGGTTCGAGCCCCGGGGCCGGCGAGGGCCTTTCTGTGTGGAGTTTGCATGTTCTCCCCGTGTCCGCGTGGGTTTCCTCCGGGTGCTCCGGTTTCCCCCACAGTCCAAAGACATGCAGGTTAGGTTAACTGGTGACTCTAAATTGACCGTAGGTGTGAATGTGAGTGTGAATGGTTGTCTGTGTCTATGTGTCAGCCCTGTGATGACCTGGCGACTTGTCCAGGGTGTACCCCGCCTTTCGCCCGTAGTCAGCTGGGATAGGCTCCAGCTTGCCTGCGACCCTGTAGAAGGATAAAGCGGCTAGAGATAATGAGATGAGATGAGAAATTCAGGAGAGAGAAGGAGCAGCTGATAAGGGAATTACTGCTTATACTGTATGTGCTATGCCCCATCCATCCCCACTTATCCTGTGCAGGGTTGCAGATCCCAGGTGACTATAGGCAAGAGGCAGGGCACATCCTGGACAAGTTGCCAGATCATCACAGGGCTAACACATAGAGACAAATAACCATTCACACCTACAGTCAATTTAAAGCCACCAATTAGCCTGACCTGCATGTCTCTGGGGGAAACCAGAGCACCCAGAGGAAACCCACACAGACACGGGGAGAACATGCAAACTCCACACAGAAAGGCCCCTGGTCTCGAACCCAGAACCTTCTTGCTGTGAGGAGATAGTGCTAACCACTACACCACCATGTGCCATATGTTTTAGGAATGTTCCAAAATATTAACCACACCTATAAATGAATAAAAATAGTGATTTGTCATTCTTCATTGGCAAATTGCTGTGATATAAAAGAAATAAAACACAATGAAACATGCATTTATTGAAGACATCTCCGAATGTTTTATTCCTTAATTAATTAATGTATATGACAGAAAAACACAATTGTAATAAAAATAATAAAAAAAAAAACCCAGTGCAGATGAGATCACTGGGGCTGATGATTTAAAACATGGCAATGAGAAAATAAAGATGTATCCATACTGACAGATAGGCCTATACATGGGTCGGAACTTAAAACAATAGATTTGTAGTTTCTGGATATCCATCCACTGTGTGCATGTGAGATAAGGCAAGGCCTGGCACCTTCTCTGGTTCAAGTTATTTGATAAAGGCTTTAACATTTTTAGGCAACTGCTTCCAGCTTGGAGAGTTCATCTGTAGGAGTTTGCTGTTTACAATCTTACACCGCTCCAAAAGTGAACAATGTGCCTGTTGTTTACAGATCTCCACTTAATAAGGGCCACATTGAGACAGAAAGGTCTGGCCAAAAACAAATGCCCAGCCCTCTAATACCTCACTTCTGCTACCTCGCTTTAGAAACAAACATTCAGGGAATGATACTTCAGTGGAAGCTGTTTTACTAAGGTCAACTGTCTGCCTTGTGAAGAATTAGATTTTATTAAAATAATCATGCCCAACAATAAATAAGGTATTTAATTAACCTGTAAGAACTTTTTATGTCACACAATGTTTGCTCATGACTGTTTACCCATGAATTTTCATTGCTAAGACCTTTTATGCTTGATATCCAGATATTATGAAAACATACTGTACTTCATCTCGTTCCCTTTTGAGAAGAAAAAAAAAATCTAGGGCGTGTTTCACCAAGTGCAAACATTTGACATGACTATTACTGATAGGGGGGCGGCACGGTGGTGTAGTGGTTAGCGCTGTCGCCTCACAGCAAGAAGGTCCTGGGTTCGAGCCCCATGGCCAGCGAGGGCCTTTCTGTGCGGAGTTTGCATGTTCTCCCCGTGTCCGCGTGGGTTTCCTCCGGGTGCTCTGGTTTCCCCCACAGTCCAAAGACATGCAGGTTAGGTTAACTGGTGACTCTAAATTGACCGTAGGTGTGAATGTGACTGTGAATGGTTGTCTGTGTCTATGTGTCAGCCCTGTGATGACCTGGCGACTTGTCCAGGGTGTACCCCGCCTTTCGCCCGTAGTCAGCTGGGATAGGCTCCAGCTTGCCTGCGACCCTGTAGAACAGGATAAAGCGGCTAGAGATAATGAGATGAGATTACTGATAGGGTGGCATGGTGGTTAGCACTGTCGCCTCATAGCAAGAAAGTCCTGGGTTTGAGCCCAGCGGCTGGCAAGGGCCTTTCTGTGTGGAGTTTGAATGTCCTCTGTGCGGGTTTGCTCCGGTTTCCCCCACAGTCCAAAGACATGCAGGTTAGGCTAATTGGTGGCTCTAAATTGACTGTAGGTGTGAATGGTTGTTTGTCTCTGTGTCAGCCCTGTGATGGCCTGGCGACTTGTCCAGGGTGTACCCCGCCTTTTGCCCGTAGTCAGCTGAGATAGGCTCCTGCGACCCTGTAGAACAGGATAAGTGGCTACAGATAATGGATGGATATCACTGATAGGCTACATGAATCTACAGCATGGGCCAGAATGAAATCCTTTTGCATCCATTACCGTTCCAAATGCAGCTGTTCCATACTTCTGCTGTTGTTCATGGTTCCATTAAAGTTTAAAAATTAGATGATGTGGATGCTAAAAATTGAGTTGCATTTTTTTAAATGTATTTTTCTTTGAAAAAGATGGTGGACTTAGCCAAGTTAGTCAGTGGTGAACCATTACTATTCAAGCTGGAACTTGAGCTCAGCTAAAACTTAGCCAGACACACCAAAAAAAAAAAAAAACAGAGCAAAGGATTTTGTAAGGGATTAGCAGCAGGGTGTCAGGCAGTGCCGTTGTGTATTGATTTTAAAAGTAACTAAATAAATTACATAAGGAAATGAATACTTAAGTCTGAGTGAAAAATACTGTGGCGAGCGTGCATGGAAGAAGAGTCTGGAGACAGAAATCTTAGTTTCTTGGTCGTTAGTCTGTGCTACTTGCTCTCAATAATACTGGCTTGACTGCTTTGTTAGCATTCGCTAACACTACTGATGAATGCTACACCAGCTGGAAGGTGACTTCACTGCTACGCTGACGGTACCGACTCACAGTTAAGCTCGCGTTGGCCTTCGAGTAGGTCTAGGACGATAAATATTTGGTCCCTCCCACTATAAATCAAAATCTGATTGGTTAATTCATCTGTCACTTCCTACATAAACATACACTGCTATGGCCTTCTGTCCCGGCAATGAAGTCCTAACCAGTGAGTGAGCCAGCTCAAAACTCTTCTAAGCCTAGAGACAACAAAGAAAAAAAAATCTCATTTGATAACTTCATTTTAATGTTTTCAGGATAGTAACCCTTTCATTTCTGAAGCAAATTTGATAGAAAATGAGGCTGAATTTGAATCAGAAGAGAATAATTATCATGAAATTGTGAAAGGATGAAAGAAATTTAATATAATATTTGAAATGCTGATATGTTTGGACTTCTCTGAAGGCCTAGAAGGTCCTAATGGTTCCCATCTGCAGTTAACCCATTTAAACCAGTCAGTCCTGGTACAGTGGAATGATGACAGTGACTGAGAAGATTGTGTCAGTGATACACCCTTGCCTCTTCTGCAGTATTTATTAACAGAACAGTGATGTTTGTGAATCACATGGTCAATTCAGGATGGATTCCTTCCAGTGGTCATTTTTAGAAGTGTAATTCCCAGTCTTTAAAAAACATCGAGACTTCTGACAGAGGGAGCCAGCATTGGCCCATGTGTGACTGCTCAAACTGCAATGATAAAGGTGAATTTGCAGAGACTCAGGGAATGGTCTGTTAGCACTATTAACTTCCTGAAACCAGGCTTTGTCAAAAATGTCTGATGAGCCTCAACATGGATGGATTTCCAATATCTTTCAGGAGAAAAAAAAAAATCAATCATATGATATCATAGGAGCATATTCAGAAAAGGGAAGCGATCTTGTTATGGAGTTTGGTGTCAGATGCTCATCAGTTTGCATAGAATAACCTCATTCTGTGAAACATCACCCTCACTTAAGGACTGAAAAATATCCTGGCAAATTTGAAGATATTTTTTTTCTTTCCCTCCTTCCCCCCCTCTCTCCCCCTTCCTTTCTTCCCCGTATCTTATTCTTTTTAAATTTGTATATCTCATCTCATCTCATCTCATTATCTGTAGCCGCTTTATCCTGTTCTACAGGGTTGCAGACAAGCTGGAGCCTATCCCAGCTGACTACGGGTGAAAGGCGGGGTACACCCTGGACAAGTCGCCAGGTCATCACAGGGCTATATTTTTGTATATGTAAATACTTAATTTATTTTAATTTATCTAGAAGTTTTCCTCTATTTCTTTTCTCTGTTTATCTGGAATGATGCTGCTGGAATCTTAATTTCCCTGAGGGAACCCTCACAAAGGAATCAATAAAATTTTATCTAATCTAATCTAATCTAATCTAATCTAATCTAATCTAATCTAATCTAATCTTTAAAGAAATTGGTTGAAATATTGACAGTTGGATAAGAAGACTCAGACAAGCTGTTGGCAAGAAAAAAGCATGGACTGTTGCAAAACACATTTTTATAACCACATTCATTTATTCAATTTGACTCGCAATAAGTTTATATTCATCTCATCTCATTATTTCTAGCCGCTTTATCCTGTTCTGTTTATATTGTGCTGTGATTTTCTTAGCAGGAGAAGTTTCCAGAGCAGGCTTTATTGATCACTGTTTTGGAATCACAATATTTTTGGAAGCAAAAGCAAACTGTCCACAAACCATAACCCTTTTTTATTCAGTTTCCATCAAACAAAAACAATAATGTCTGCCTGGAATGCAGATAAATAACTATGTCATTCTATACGGCTTCTCCCAATAACCGCTCACTGGCTCTGTTTTTGCTCTCACCTGGATACCAGAGTGTTAAACAATCACTTATGTTGATGAGCGCACTCACTGTGTGTTCAACTCACTTCTTTGGAAACAGAGACACAGAGTGAGACACAGGAAGAAGATGGAAGTCATTGACTGTAAACACTTTGAATAATGATTCTATTTCAGGATCATCATCTCCAAAACATTCAAACAGTCTCCTTCTACTTTGACCTCACTTTCCACAGCTCTGCACTCACTCACTTAAGATTTGAACCTAATACTAACACATAAAAGCACTTAAACACAGGCTCACATTTGGATCACTTATGTTCAAAAGAAGCACAGGCCTCACACAATGCCAACTCATACAGGCTTTCAGAGTCAGTTTCCTGGGAAGTATGCTTGCACTCCCATTAGATGAAAAAAACAATCACATACACGTGACCGTGTAAGTAACATGTCATGAAAAGGTGCATTTCACACATATCCTGAAATTAAAGTAACACATGATGTCATGTGAGCAATAGTGAAATATCTCATCTCATCTCATTATCTGTAGCCGCTTTAGCCTGTCCTACAGGGTCGCAGGCAAGCTGGAGCCTATCCCAGCTGACTACGGGTGAAAGGCGGGGTACACCCTGGACAAGGCGCCAGGTCATCACAGGGCTGACACATAGCCCATGTTTACATTAGACCGTATCAGCGGATCATCAGATTAACGTTTTTAAAACGATTAGTGTGCACACAGCAACACCAATACACGATTTGCGTGCACATAGCAACGCCAATACACGGATACGCTCGGCTCCGCAGGCATCCTGCGCTCCAAATCACTCCGCCCTGAACAGCGAGTGCCCTCTGGAGGGTGCGCACTCCGGCCCTGCGCAGCTCACAGAGCGCGCGAGTGAAGTGCACAACCAGTGATTCGGGACTGAGCCGCTGTGTGTGTGATCCCAGCGCAGATCACTTACTACTTGCAAGTGGAAGGATGGCAAGCCTAAAGACAATCATAACTACACAATGGGCAGTATTTGCATCAGTATTTGCAGTAATTTCATACTTTTATACTCTTTAATGAAAGGTGATACAAGGCGGAAGTCCGCGCCGTTTTTCAGCAGTCGCGTCACATGACCAACGCCAGCGAATCAGGAAGGTGGATGTCACAGTGACGTTGTCCAATGACGACGCCAGCTAGAGCTCAGCACAGCGTATCCGCGTATTCTCAATGTTTACACAGCACCGGAGCTGACACGATCTGGATTGAATACGTGGACGCTGGCGGATTCCCGTTTCCCGGCGTTTCCAGGTGGTTTAATGTAAACGGACAGTGCATCCGCGAAGAAAACGAGACAGATACGGTCTAATGTAAACATAGCCATAGACACACAACCATTCACACTCACATTCACACCTACGGTCAATTTAGAGTCACCAGTTAACCTAACCCAGGACCTTCTTACTGTGAGGACCTTCTTACTGTGAGGCAACAGTGCTAACCACTACACCACCGTCTCCCCCATCTCATTATCTGTAGCCGCTTTATCCTGTTCTACAGGGTCGCAGGCAAGCTGGAGCCTATCCCAGCTGACTACGGGCGAAAGGCGGGGTACACCCTGGACAAGTCGCCAGGTCATCACAGGGCTGACACATAGACACAGACAACCATTCACAGTCACATTCACACCTACGGTCAATTTAGAGTCACCAGTTAACCTAACCTGCATGTCTTTGGACTGTGGGGGAAACCGGAGCACCCGGAGGAAACCCACGCGGACACGGGGAGAACATGCAAGCTTCGCACAGAAAGGCCCTCACCGGCCACAGGGCTCGAACCCGGACCTTCTTGCTGTGAGGCAACAGCGCTAACCACTACACCACCGTGCCGCCCCAATTTCTGTAATATCTTAAAAAAAAAAAACAGGCCATTTTATGGCTGGGAAGTTATTTAATTTGAGAGGATTCCTGAGCAAATAATGTACATGAAATCGCTCACTTTGTGCAGACAGAGGAAGTCTGTGTGCGCATGCGCAGGTTTATCTTCTTCTTCTTCTTTTGGGTTTTACAGCAGCTGGCATCCAGTGTTGCATTACTGCCATCTACAGGTTTACCTTGATTGTGCACTGATAGTTATGTCATTTTGTTGCTAAACGAACAGCTGATCACACTAAGGTGCTCGCTGACCACTGATATTTATTAGTTTGGTCCTGCGTTTCCTTTCCTTCACAACATAACGTCTTTTCTTCTCACTTTCCGTTACTGTAGTCGGTCTTTCATGTTTCATTCGCACACTCATGTCCTCCATTTTTCTCTCCTGCTACATATTTGTATCCCACATTGTCTTGCACGAATGGGGAAAGCCCACCACGTGATGCATGATGTAGTATCTTGTAATGCGTCACGGTGAAGCAGGAAAAAATAGCGGTGAATTTAGGGCCATGCGGCCCTAAATTAATTAATTATTCTATTTAAAAAAAAAAAACTAATAAAACTGGAAGTCTGTGATTCGAATTCAGTTGCTGTTGGTTGATTAAACAAAAATAATTGGGTGTCAGGGAAAATTATTTTTATGACCTAAACTTGAAAAATCTGAAAGGCAGTGTAGCTTTAATTCTATAATAATTCAGGCATTAAAAATAAAATTATAAATCCTACATGTAAAATATTAACGTGTGAAAATAAATGCATCCTGTAATGAAATAACATGAAAATAAATGAAACATGACACACGTGAAAATTAAAATGACTTGCTTGACCTATGAAAACATAATGTGAAAATAAATAAATACATGAATAATGTGAAAAATTAACACATAAAAACAAATGAATGTAATAAAATGTAAAACATTAATATGAAAAGGCGGCATGGTGGTGTAGTGGTTAGCGCTGTCGCCTCACAGCAAGAAGGTCCGGGTTCGAGCCCCGTGGCTGGCGAGGGCCTTTCTGTGTGGAGTTTGCATGTTCTCCCCGTGTCCGCATGGGTTTCCTCCGGGTGCTCCGGTTTCCCCCACAGTCCAAAGACATGCAGGTTAGGTTAACTGGTGACTCTAAATTGACCGTAGGTGTGAATGTGAGTGTGAATGGTTGTCTGTGTCTGTGTCAGCCCTGTGATGACCTGGTGACTTGTCCAGGGTGTACCCCGCCTTTTGCCCGTAGTCAGCTGGGATAGGCTCCAGCTTGCCTGTGACCCTGTAGAACAGGATTAAGCGGCTACAGATAATGAGATGAGATGAGATTAATATGAAAAAAATCATGTGATACAATAACATAAAAATTAATTCTTGTGTCCTATATATGAAAAAAATAATGTGAAAAATTAATTGTGCAATAAAATCACATGCCTTACATGTGAAAAATTAAAATGTGAAAAAATAAATGTAATGAATGCAATAAAAATCCATAAAATCATGTACCCTAGATAGAAGATGCGTTTATTTATCACTCGTACACTCAAGCACAGAAAAATTCCTCCTCTGTATTTAACCCATCTGAAGCAGTGAATAGACACATGCACACACAAGTGAGCAATGATCACACACACACACACACACACACCCAGAGCAGAGGGCAACTTTGCTACAGCACCCAGTTGGGGGTTAGGCGCCTTGCTCAAAGGCGTTTCAGCCATGATACATAGGGAGGGGAAAGTGCTGTTCATTCACTCAACTCCCTTCACAGTTTTCCTCCCAGTCCTGGGAATCAAACCGGTGACCCTTTGGGCCCAAGGCTGCTTCTCTAACCTTCAGGCCATGGCTGCCTCCATAGCACATTAATATATGAAAAATAAATAAATGCTAAAACAAAATAACATGAAAAACAAAATCATATACCCTATATCCTATACGTGAAAAACGTGTGTGAAAATAAATAATGTAATGGAATAATGTGAGAAATTAACCTGTAAAATAAATAAATAAATAAATAGATAGATAGATAAATAAATACATAAATTAATAAATAAAGCAATAAAATCTCATGTAAAAAGTAAACACTTGCCTTACATGTGAAACCTTCTAAATATGTACAAATAAATCATCCAGTAAAATCACGTGAAAAATAAATGCACGACAGGTGAGAAAAAATGTGAAGGTTCTGAAAAGCATGCGTGTGATTATTCACATGTGAAGTTCAGGTGAAAATTCTGTCTTCAAATAGGAAATACAGTGGTGCTTGAAAGTTTGTGAACCCTTTAGAATTTTCTATATTTCTGCATAAATATGACCTAAAACATCATCAGATTTTCACACAAGTCCTAAAAGTAGATAAAGAGAACCCAGTTAAACAAATGAGACAAAATATTATACTTGTTCATTATTTATTGAGGAAAATGATCCAATATTACATATCTGTGAGTGGCAAAAGTATGTGAACCTCTAGGATTAGCAGTTAATTTGAAGGTGAAATTAGAGTCAGGTGTTTTCAATCAGTTGGGTGACAATCAGGTGTGAGTGGGCACCCTGTTTTATTTAAAGAACAGGGATCTATCAAAGTCTGATCTTCACAATACAAGTTTGTGGAAGTGCATCATGGCACGAACAAAGGAGATTTCTGAGGACCTCAGGAAAAGCATTGATGATGCTCATCAGGCTGGAAAAGGTTACGAAACCATCTCTAAAGAGTTTGGACTCCACCAATCCACAGTCAGACAGACTGTGTACAAATGGAGGAAATTCAAGACCATTGTTACCCTCCCCAGGAGTGGTCGACCAACAAAGATCACTCCAAGAGCAAGGCGTGTAATAGTCGGCGAGGTCACAAAGGACCCCAGGGTAACTTGTAAGCAACTGAAGGCCTCTCTCACATTGGCTAATGTTAATGTTCATGAGTCCACCATCAGGAGAACACTGAACAACAATGGTGTGCATGGCAGGGTTGCAAGGAGAAAGCCACTGCTCTCCAAAAAGAACATTGCTGCTCCTCTGCAGTTTGCTAAAGATCACATGGACAAGCCAGAAGGCTATTGGAAAAATGTTTTTTGGACGGATGAGACCAAAATAGAACTTTTTGGTTTAAATGAGAAGCGTTATGTTTGGAGAAATGAAAACACTGCATTCCAGCATAAGAAGCTTATCCCATCTGTGAAACATGGTGGTGGTAGTATCATGGTTTGGGCCTGTTTTGCTGCATCTGGGCCAGGACGGCTTGCCATCATTGATGGAACAATGAATTCTGAACTATACTAGCAAATTCTAAAGGAAAATGTCAGGACATCTGTCCATGAACTGAATCTCAAGAGAAGGTGGGTCATGCAGCAAGACAACGACCCTAAGCACACAAGTCGTTCTCCCAAAGAATGGTTAAGGAAGAATAAAGTTAATGTTTTGGAATGGCCAAGTCAAAGTCCTGACCTTAATCCAATTGAAATGCTGTGGAAGGACCTGAAGCAAGTAGTTCATGTGAGGAAACCTACCAACATCCCAGAGTTGAAGCTGTTCTGTACGGAGGAATGGGCTAAAATTCCTCCAAGCCGGTGTGCAGGACTGATCAACAGTTACCGCAAACATTTAGTTGCAGCTATTGCTGCACAAGGGGGTCACACCAGATACTGAAAGCAAAGGTTCACATCCTTTTGTCACTCACAGATATGTAATATTGGATCATTTTCCTCAATAAATAAATGACCAAGTATAATATTTTTGTCTCATTTGTTTACCTGGGTTCTCTTTACCTACTTTTAGGACTTGTGTGAAAATCTGATGATGATTTTTCAAGCACCACCGTATATGGTGAAGATGGCTTTAAGTCGACATTAAATAAAATGTTTATTATCAGTCCAGTTGTTAGACTGCAGCACTTTAGAGTTTAATGCTTTAAGTGTGCAAGGACACACACTTTCATTCAACTGAATCTTCTGCAAACCAAAGAATATCATTCTGTTGAAGTATCACATGAACCATTTAACAGTGGGGGATGGATGGTTGGAGAGATACCTCTGTTAGAGAATACGTTCTGGCTCATGAGACCACTTGTGAGAAATATGACAAACACAGAGCGGTCCAAGAGCGTGGCACTATCATCATAACATATCATATTTTACTGATTCCCAGCACTGCTTATGTCAAAACACTTGGAATGTCACAATGTTGCTGCTTCCCAGAGATTTACACCTGGATGTTGCGATTACTAATGCTAAACCTTGAAGATGTCCGAGGGGAGGAAAAGCATGAAGGGTTCACATTTCCTGTTTAAGGAAAACGAATGTGACTAAACAGAAGACGTTAGTTGCCACCAATAACATACTGAGCTGAATATATAGAGAGTTTCGTGGTATAAATCACATGTGGACCACAGTTAAACATACAAGCATTGTAGATCTAGTGCACTTGACTGTAGCTGTAACTACCGGTAGCTATGAAGACACCGAGGTCTGGATCTCAGATGTTTTGGAACGTTTTGTTCTTTACCTTTAAAGTGATTAACCAGGAAATTCAGAAATTATGGGGTTATGAAATGTCATCATTATACGTTCATACAAGATGTTCTAGATGAAAAAAATTAAGCGGACTTTAGCTTAAAAAGCATGTTAAAGTTGTAGCATCAGTCCACTGGGCCATTTCCCTGGGTGCGGCTATACTGGATTAGCCAGATACATGGATGTATTAGGAGACAAAAACAAGGGTGGCTCTGTGTGACATAGGATTCCGCATGTCTTCCTCATTCAGTCGTGGATCCAAGACGTTTGGCAGAGTGGCTTCATCAAGTAAAGCGAGAAAACTTTACTCCTGGAAAAAGCAGCAGAGGTGGACAGTAACGAAGTACATTTGCTTGAGTACTGTACTTAAGTACACTTTTTGAGTATCTGTACTTGCATGTTCTCCCCGTGTCCATGTGGGTTTCCTCCGGGTGCTCTGGTTTCCCCCACAGTCCAAAGACATGCGGGTTAGTTTAATTGGTGGCTCTAAATTGACTGTGAGTGTGAATGGTTGCTTGTCTCTATGTGTCAGCCCTGTGATGACCTGGTGACTTGTCCAGGGTGTACCCCACCTCTCACCCATAGTCAGCAGGGATAGGCTCCAGCTTGCCCACGACCCTGTACAGGATAAGCGGTTATGGATAATGGATGGATGGAGCTCTCTCTTTGTTTTTCTCTCAGTGTGCTCATCCTCTTTTTCTCTCTTGCTCCTCCTCCTCACTGATTGCTGAAAAAGCATACTTTAATAATACCATGTACCCCACATCTACTATGGTGGAGGGGGGACAACAGCGCACATTACTGCTCTCAGCTAAACTTATTGTTATCAGCTCATGCTATTGCAACTAGCAAGTTCATTTCACTAACAACATTGTGAGTAATTTGCATTTTACACTGACATTTTACAGTCCACTAAATATCGTCATAAACACTTACTCTTTATTTACTCTTTACTACATACAGTAAACTCTGGTAGCATGGCATGTTGTGAACAATAAAGATAACAGTGAGTTTCTGGGCATAAAGTTTGTCCTCTTCAGCTGCTCTGAGGTTAGTTCAGAACCAGAACCAGTCATCACTGCTGACTGCATCTTGGGATTTTTTTTTTTTTTTTTTTTACCATAGTAGCATACATTGTTGTTACATTATCAGGATGTCACTGTAGGGTTGAGCGATATGGACAAAACCTCCATCCATCCATTCATTATCCATAGCCGCTTATCCTGTGCAGGGTTGTAAGCAAGCTGGAGCCTATCCCAGCAGGTGATGCCCTGGACAAGTCACCAGATCATCACAGTGCTGACACATAGACAAACAACCATTCACACCTACGGTCAATTTAAAGCCACCAAATAGCCAAACCTGCATATCTTTGGACTGTGGAGGAAACTGGAGCACCCAGAGGAAACCCACATGGACACAGGGAGAACATGCAAACTCCACATAGAAAGGCCCCCATCAGCCACTGGACTCAAACCCAGAACCTTCTTGGTGTGAGGCAACAGTGCTAACCACTACACCACCATGCCGCCAAAGAGAGAGCTATAAATACAAATATTTGACTCAGTAGAATTCACCAGTCTAATTTGAATCAGAGCAATTTTTGGGAGAATGAAAATATCACAAAGATTAGAAATTAGTGGTTGGTGGAGTACGCAGTTCAGCACAGTGGGTCACATTGCTGCAGTTTGTACTCAGTCTGTAGGGTTTTTGGATTCTTTCTTCTCTTTTGATTGACATTCTTTTCATTTTTAAAATCTACACACATTTGAGTGGTCAAATTAAACTTGAGCCCTATTTGAATGGTATTGAAATTGCTATAATATTTGGAGCAAAATACATTTTCCATCGTCTATACCACTTATCCTTCAGGGTCACAGGAGTCAATCCCAGCTGACTTTCAGCAAGAGGTGGGGGACATCCTGGGCAGATTACTGATCAATCTCAGGGTTAACCTCAAACAAACATCCATTCACAGCCAGTTGAAATAATCCACATGTCTTTTGAAGGAAACCAAAGCATCCAGAGAAAATGAACTCAGGTTTTCTCAGAGAGAAATACTATTACTGGCATTTAGCAGATGTTCTTACCCAGAGCAACATACAACAAAGGGGTACATGATACATTGCTCCTGGATCAGAGAGAATTAAGGGCCTTTCTCAAGGGTCCAATAGTGGCAGCTTGTCAGTGCTGGGGCTTGAACTCATGACCTTCAGGTGAGTAGCTTAGAGCTTTAACCATTGAGCAACTACTGTCCCGTACAACATGCAGACTCCACATAAAAATGCCCTAGATGCCCACGAGGCTCGAACCCAGAACCTTCATGCTGTGAAGTGACAGTGTTAACCACTGTAGCACAAGTGTCGCCCTTTCATTTTACATATTGAGGTCCAATTCTCTACTTTTAGAAACCTAAAAAGTGGAATCTGGTCAAAACACATTCTAAACTTTATGAATCACTTTATTGTCCATCAGAAGATTAAAATTTGCCTTTTGGCTGGCAAACAACTCAAAGACATCACAGCAGACAACAAACCCAGGTTTTTTTTTGTTTTGTTTTGTTTTGTTTTTTTGGACAAACATCTTCCTTAACTCGTCACCGACTTTTAGTGGAAAGTTGTGCCCTATTCCTTCCATGGGTTAATAATGGCTTTAATGGTGCTGATTGATACTTTTCCACAACTCTGCCTCACACTTCATGACACTGTTTGTTTTGGTATGCTCTCTGGAGTGTTCCAAGAACAAGTCCCACATATGGAGATCATGTGACCTGTGTAGTTACACACATGTGAGCTCCATTCAACTATTTACAACCCCGATTCCAAAAAAGTTGGGACAAAGTACAAATTGTAAATAAAAATGGAATGCAATAATTTACAAATCTCAAAAACTGATATTGTATTCACAATAGAACATAGACAACATATCAAATGTCGAAAGTGAGACATTTTGAAATTTCATGCCAAATATTGGCTCATTTGAAATTTCATGACAGCAACACATCTCAAAAAAGTTGGGACAGGGGCAATAAGAGGCTGGAAAAGTTAAAGGTACAAAAAAGGAACAGCTGGAGGACCAAATTGCAACTCATTAGGTCAATTGCCAATAGGTCATTAACATGACTGGGTATAAAAAGAGCATCTTGGAGTGGCAGCGGCTCTCAGAAGTAAAGATGGGAAGAGGATCACCAATCCCCCTAATTCTGCACCGACAAATAGTGGAGCAATATCAGAAAGGAGTTCGACAGTGTAAAATTGCAAAGAGTTTGAACATATCATCATCTACAGTGCATAATATCATCAAAAGATTCAGAGAATCTGGAAGAATCTCTGTGCGTAAGGGTCAAGGCCGGAAAACCATACTGGGTGCCCGTGATCTTCGGGCCCTTAGACGGCACTGCATCACATACAGGCATGCTTCTGTATTGGAAATCACAAAATGGGCTCAGGAATATTTCCAGAGAACATTATCTGTGAACACAATTCACCGTGCCATCCGCCGTTGCCAGCTAAAACTCTATAGTTCAAAGAAGAAGCCGTATCTAAATATGATCCAGAAGCGCAGACGTCTTCTCTGGGCCAAGGCTCATTTAAAATGGACTGTGGCAAAGTGGAAAACTGTTCTGTGGTCAGACAAATCAAAATTTGAAGTTCTTTATGGAAATCAGGGACGCCGTGTCATTCGGACTAAAGAGGAGAAGGACGACCCAAGTTGTTATCAGCGCTCAGTTCAGAAGTCTGCATCTCTGATGGTATGGGGTTGCATTAGTGCATGTGGCATGGGCAGCTTACACATCTGGAAAGACACCATCAATGCTGAAAGGTATATCCAGGTTCTAGAGCAACATATGCTCCCATCCAGATGACGTCTCTTTCAGGGAAGACCTTGCATTTTCCAACATGACAATGCCAAACCACATACTGCATCAATTACAGCATCATGGCTGCGTAGAAGAAGGGTCTGGGTACTGAACTGGCCAGCCTGCAGTCCAGATCTTTCACCCATAGAAAACATTTGGCGCATCATAAAACGGAAGATACGACAAAAAAGACCTAAGACAGTTGAGCAACTAGAATCCTACATTAGACAAGAATGGGTTAACATTCCTATCCCTAAACTTGAGCAACTTGTCTCCTCAGTCCCCAGACGTTTACAGACTGTTGTAAAGAGAAAAGGGGATGTCTCACAGTGGGAAACATGGCCTTGTCCCAACTTTTTTGAGATGTGTTGTTGTCATGAAATTGAAAATCACCTAATTTTTCTCTTTAAATGAGACATTTTCTCAGTTTAAACATTTGATATGTCATCTATGTTCTATTCTGAATAAAATATGGAATTTTGAAGCTTCCACATCATTGCATTCCGTTTTTATTTACAATTTGTACTTTGTCCCAACTTTTTTGGAATCGGGGTTGTATATGACTTCAAATGGCGTACACACACACACACACAAGTTCATTCCTTACACAATCCCGGTTAAGTCCATCTCAGTTCCAGATTGTAACACAAAAAAATGTGGAGATAAATTTAGATAAATACAAGTGTAGAGATGGCTGGATAAGAGCTTCTACTAAATGCCATGTAATGTAATGGCACTGGCTCTGAAAAACAAATAGGCAAGTGCTTCAGACTTGGCATGGGGGTTATCAGTGGAAATCAGAGTTTCTGGGACAGCTCAGACAGTGCGAAGGACATTGCATAACATCAAGCTCAATGGATAGCATCCAGGAAAAAAAAAAAAACACTTCTCTGAAGGTTTGGCAGAACATCTCTCCAGACATTTGTGCAACACTGGTATCCTCCATGCCAAGGAGGATTGAATCTCATCTCATCTCATCTCATCTCATCTCATCTCATTATCTCTAGCCGCTTTATCCTGTCCTACAGGGTCGCAGGCAAGCTGGAGCCTATCCCAGCTGACTACGGGCAAAAGGTGCGGTACACCCTGGACAAGTCGCCAGGTCATCACAGGGCTGACACATAGACACAGACAACCATTCACAGTCACATTCACACCTACGGTCAATTTAGAGTCACCAGTTAACCTAGCCTGCATGTCTTTGGACTGTGGGGGAAACCGGAGCACCCGGAGGAAACCCACGCGGACACGGGGAGAACATGCAAGCTCCGAACAGAAAGGCCCTCACCGGCCACATGGCTCGAACCAGGACCTTCTTGCTGTGAGGCGGCAGCGCTACCCACTACACCACCGTACCGCCCAGGATTGAATCTGTCATTACAAATAAAGGTGGACATATGAAGTACAGAAAAAATAAAAGATTTGAATCTCAGAAATGAAAGATGTACTGACTTTTATTGCATTGAGTTCCTACTATGGGGTCAGTATTATTAATATAGGAAATCTAATTTGTCTGATTTTAATTTTTACATAAGAGCAAATACCCTACTGTTCAACTCAACTCATTTCTTACTGTAAGGTGATACAATTTTGAATCATTTGATATTTAAATTATATTGTATAGGGATGTACTCACATCTGTTGTATAGTGTAAAATTGTATACTCTTTCGCTGATATATATTCTCTGTATACTGTTGTATGTTGCAAAATAATTAGTAATTTTTGTGTGAAAGAGTTTAACTGTGACGTGCTTCAGTTAAAAATCCATTTTAAAGCTTAGTAGTTTTTAAAGAAAAAAAATCGGATTTATATCAGTATCCGCTTATGCTCTAGGTTTCAGTATCGGTATCGGTAAAAGTGGTATCATGTCATCTCTAGCTACACTCACCGGCCACTTTAATAAGAACTTGTTCTTGATTCTAAGATTCCTGTTCTTGGCTGCAGGAGCGGAACCCAATGTGTTCTTCTGCTGTTGCATGCTGAGATGCTTTTCTGCTCACCATGGTTGTAAAGAGTTGCTATGAGTTGCTATATCCTTCCTGGCAGCTCAAACCACTCTGGCCATTTTCCTCTGACCTCACTTATCAACAAGGCATTTTTTTTCCACCCACAGAACTGTCGCTCACTCATTCACTTTTTTTTAATTTGTTTGTTTGTTTTTCGCACCATTCTGTATAAACTCTAGAGACTGTTGTGTGTGAAAACCCCAGGAGATCAGCAATTTCTGAAATACTCAAACCAGTCCATCTGGCTCAAACCAACACCCATACCACAGTGAAAGAAAGTCACACTTTGAGATCACAATTTTTCCCATTCTGATGTTTGAACATTGTGAACATTAACTGAAGCTCTTGATTTGTATCTGCATGATTTTATGCATTGCGCTGCTGTCAATGGATTGGCTGATTAGAGAAATGCATAAAACAGCAGGTGGATGGGTGTACCTAATAAAGTGGCTGGTGAGTGTAGGTGGCAAAAATATTAGCAGATGGAAATAAATAAAAAAGTAGAAAAGGAATTGAAATATTAAATAGACCCATTAAAATTCATGTTAAAATTATAAGCATACGCGTGTGTGTGTGTGTGTGTGTGTGTGTGTGTGTGTGTGTGTGCAGGGCCGTCGACAGGGGGGGACAACCGGGTATTTCGTCCCGGGCCCAGGCATGAGGGGGGGCCCAGAACTGGTCCCTCATGAAGATACCATTAATCATTCTGTTTCATTTCAAAATGTGTTGATTTGGGGGAGAAAAATGTGCTACAGTGGTGCTTGAAAGTTTGTGAACCCTTTAGAATTTTCTATATTTCTGCATAAATATGGCCTAAAACATCATTGGATTTTCACACAAGTCCTAAAAGTAGAGAAAGAGAACCCAATTAAACAAATGAGACAGAAATATTATACTTACTCGTTTATTTATTGAAGAAAATGATCCAATATTACATATTTGTGAGTGGCAAAAGTATGTGAACCTTTGCTTTCAGTATCTTGTGTGACCCCCTTGTGCAGCAATAACTGCAACTAAACATTTCCGGTAACTGTTGATCAGTCCTGCACACCGGCTTGGAGGAATTTTAGCCCATTCCTCCGTACAGAACAGCTTCAACTCTGGGATGTTGGTGGGTTTCCTCACATGAACTGCTCGCTTCAGGTCCTTCCACAACATTTTGATTGGATTAAAGTCAGGACTTTGACTTGGCCATTCCAAAACATTAACTTTATTCTTCTTTAACCATTCTTTGGTAGAACGACTTGTGTGCTTAGGGCCGTTGTCTTGCTGCATGATCCACCTTCTCTTGAGATTCAGTTCATGGACAGATGTCCTGACATTTTCCTTTAGAATTCGCTGGTATAATTCAGAATTCATTGTTCCATCAATGATGGCAAGCCATCCTGGCCCAGATGCAGCAAAACAGGTCCAAACCATGATACTACCACCACCATGTTTCACAGATGGGATAAGGTTCTTATGCTGGAATGCAGTGTTTTCCTTTCTCCAAACATAACGCTTCTCATTTAAATAAAAAATTCTATTTTGGTGTCATCCGTCCACAAAACATTTGTCCAATAGCCTTCTGGCTTGTCCACATGATCTTTAACAGACTGTAGACAAGCAGAAATGTTCTTTTTGGAGAGCAGTGGCTTTCTCCTTGCAGCCCTGCCATGCACACCATTGTTGTTCAGTGTTTTCCTGATGGTGGACTCATGAACATTAGCCAATGTGAGAGAGGCCTTCAGTTGCTTAGAAGTTACCCTGGGGTCCTTTGTGACCTCGCCGACTATTACACGCCTTGCTCTTGGAGTGATCTTTGTTGGTCGCCCACTCCTGGGGATGGTAACAATGGTCTTGAGTTTCCTCCATTTGTACACAGTCTGTCTGTCTGTGGATTGGTGGAGTCCAAACTCTTTAGAGATGGTTTTGTAATGTTTTCCAGCCTGATGAGCATCAGCAACACTTTTTCTGAGGTCCTCAGAAATCTCCTTTGTTCGTGCCATGATACACTTCCACAAACATGTGTTGTGAAGATCAGACTTTGATAGATCCTTGTTCTTTAAATAAAACAGGGTGCCCACTCACACCTGATTGTCATCCCATTGATTGAAAACACCTGACTCTAATTTCACCTTCAAATTAACTGCTAATCCTAGAGGTTCACATACTTTTGCCACTCACAGATATGTAATATTGGATCATTTTCCTCAATAAATAAATGACCAAGTATAATATTTTTGTCTCATTTGTTTAACTGGGTTCTCTTTATCTACCTTCAGGACTTGTGTGAAAATCCGATGATGTTTTAGGTCATATTTATGCAGAAATATAGAAAATTCTAAAGGGTTCACAAACTTTCAAGCACCACTGTATATTTGCATTCAGTGAATAATTTCTGGTTCTTTTGTCTTTATTGTCTTCGAAAATAGATTCAAGAACCCACCTACCACCCCTAATGCAGAAATGGTTTGGTCTTTGATTAAGGCGCCAAATAACACGGCACTATTCCATCATAACGCTTCGACAATAAGCGTGCGAGCCCGCTGAGCCAGGTAAGACACAGATAACTTTTTTCCAGCCCCGTAATGTAACCCCAGCACGCACGACGCGCCATTCATAATTATAAAGTAGGGGATAGCAGGGTACACTGAGTGAACACTGAAATGCACAGGGCATTGAATTATTTCATAAACATATCGGTTTAATAACACTGTGTTGCATATATCTCAATGAAGCAAAGAATAGCACATTGGCCCGCAATCATATCCAAATGTTTTAGGCACGCTTGCTGAGCTGCGCTGAGCTGGACTCCGGTTAGCTGAAAGCCTGTGGAACGCTGCCTCTTGTTAATTAAACCTTATTTTGTTGGAAATCATCCCGTGTAGATACGACGGCATGTGAAATTGCCAGCTAGATAGAGTTTAATGTAACGAATGGGCTATAAATGGGGTGTTTTGAGGTTAGTCTGTTGCAAAACATTAAACTTTCGCTTAGACTGGATACTCTTCAAACAATTCCCTTGCTCAAGTGAAAAATGATAGGCCTGTATGAAAAGCGCAATTAATGAAAGTAGCCTAATAAGCCCTAAATGAATAAAACAACCTCTGTTTTATTGTTGTTGCTTACACGTTAAGATTTTGAAATCTTCTCGGTCCAGTTCTATATCCAGGGAACGTTGTAATCCTTTTGGTTTATCCGTAATAAACGTGTCAGCCCCCAGGTCAGATAGGCTAATGTTATGTGGTTGGGAGGGTGTCAATTTTTTTTGTAACATTCTAAATCGAGTACGGAAAGGACGTTTATGAAAAACAAGACAAAAAAATACACTGAAAAACTCACTGTACACATCACTAGTGGTGATGCTTCTATGTTCAGATTTTGGGAAAGCCATAACTCCGTTCTCATTGAGGCCCAGTTCCATCCCGTAAACAATCATTTTGGTTTATCAACTACCTGCACTCAAACATGTCACAGGAGAGGCTCAATGGGCTGGCTATGCTCTCTATAGAGCGCGAACTTGCAAAGAAGCTGGACTTCAATGACCTTATTGACGACTTTGCCACAGCAAAAGTCCAGCGCATTGCATTTCGCACCTGAATAGTTGCAGACTAAGGAAATGTTCAAACTGTAAATATGTTGAAATGTTGAAATAAAATGATTGACTGTCATAATGGGCTTGGAATACCTGTTATTTAAGGGTTGGAGTGAATGGAGACTGTGAAAAGAGGGGTTGGGTGTGGGTGGTTGCTGTGTGGCGATGTGCGTGCGCGCGTATGTGTGTGTGTGTGGGGGGGGCACTCAGATTATTTGGGGGGGGGGGGGGCCCACTCAGATTATTTTGTCCCGGGCCCAGCCAAAACTGTCAACGGCCCTGTGTATGTGTGTGTGTGTGGCTGTATAACATTACAGGGCATGTTGATATTTTAAAATAGTTTCATTGATATAACTAGAAGGGCACTTGGTAGTGTGCATACCTCATATTCGGATTTACATCCATCCATCCATCCATCCATCCATCCATCCATCCATCCATCCATTATATGTAGCCGCTTATCCTGTGCAGGGTCACAGGCAAGCTGGAGCCTACCCCAGCTGACTATGGGCGAGAGGCGGGGTACACCCTGGACAAGTCACCAGTTTATCGCAGGGCTGGGATTTACATCAAAATCTAATCAATTGTTCCTTGGCCCATGGCCCACCTTTCCTCAAAATTCCATCAAAATTCATTCACTTATCTTTGAGTTATGTTGGGAATAGATGACTTGCAGCTACGTGATCAAAATGTGCTTCGTCATGAGCATACACCATTATGGTGGATATACAAAGCCGCTAGGATGGCGGCTGCTGAAAGCGTGTCTGTGAACAATACTGAATTTTCTCAGTATTACCACAATTTGAACGGTTGAGTGAAGATTCAATACAAAGGGAAGATAGATATGTGTGGTTTTGACCCATATTATTTAAAAAAGTCAGACTTTTCTGAAGATAAGACGCTTCTACTGACCATCCAGTACCCAGACATTGCATTCTATCTGGTTTGGCTGCCAAAGAATAAAGTACGACCTTGGATGAAATATAGCCTGTTTTCTGATTGGGTGCCCAGTCTGGATTGTTTCTATCGTATAATTTTGCTGGCGCTCCTAGAAGAGAAATGGTAATACACGTGTTAAAATTATAACAACAACCGAGTGAACCATGACAAGAGAACGCTCATTTTATAGCAACACGAAATAAAATTCTTCCATGATATTATCAAGAGAGCTTTTGAATCTCACCTGAGATAAAATGATGACTGCAAACACAAGCTGTTTTGGTTTTAGCCTCGGTTAGATCAGCCCTGCCGATGTTGTTCAGCCGTGCTCGTCTCCTCTCCGTACTGAGCCTCAGAGTTTCCTCGCCCTCTTTCTGAATCACGGACAGAATTCTAAAAAATCGGAACGTGCCACGGTCACAAGTACTGTTGTGACCACAACCATATACAGCACAAAGATATGGCATAGCTAAAAGAACGCTTAAAGCAGTGGAAAAACAAAGAGACTTGCACACACGTGACTATGTTTTGTATGGAATGTCGCTTGACCCCGCATTTGTACGGTATATCCACCAACATGGCCAACATCCGGGTTTCTATTTTGCTTTGCCATCACTTGCAAGTCAAGGATAGACAAAAAAAATAAAAAATCCTGGATCCACATACATATTTGTGTCACAATCTAGTCAATTGTTCCTTGGCCCATGACCCACTTTTCCCCAAAATTTCATCAAAATCTCTTCACGAATTCTTGAGTTATGTTGGCTACAAACAAACAAACAAACAAACAAACAAACAAACAAACAAACAAACAAACAAAGAGTCAAAAACCTAACTTCCTCCAATAAAGTTGGCAGAGTTAACCATCAGCGCAGCTAATTATGTTATGCCTTATACCTTAACCTCAATAACTATCTGTCATACATTTAAACTATCATACATTTCTATCCTTGGTAGAAAATTTGGTCCCCACCAAGATAGACCCCCCCCCCCCCCCCCCCACACACACACACACAAGGCCTTAGTCTTTTATGTCCGATCAGAATGGCAGGCCAAGCCCAAATATGATCTGACAGGAATGGTGAGGTGATGTCATCCTCATCATCTTTCTTCCATGCAGCCAGAGAGAAACAATGGCCATTCATAGAAAAAAAAAGTAACCTTCAGAAGATGTGTGTCAAGGATAAAAGCCCACTGGTTGTGACGCACAGGAACACAAAAAAAGACAAAAGAATCCAAGAGGAAATGGACAATGAAATTATGGTATGTAGCAAAATGACTGCTTCTGTTTAAGCATTCAGGAGGGATGACTGGGAGACGCACATCTGATGACGCAGAAAAGCTGAAAAATGAAATACACACACACACACAAAGTCTCGCCTTCACTTTGTGCTCCTGTGAAAGTTGAGGATTCTCATCAGAGTTCTTTGCGTTATTCATTTTTGTGTCATCGTTTGACCCGTGATCTTCTTTGCTTAATGGAAAGGGAAGCATTTACTTGCAAATTTAGAAGATAATCGTTTTACATACAAAAGGCATCTATTAGAATGAAACGAAGCAGAAAGAAGCTTTTATGAAATGCCCTTCTGTTCTGAGCTTTTATTTTAGACTGGAATGCATCACCGGCTACGGTATATAACTGCATACAGCACATCAGTATTCACCTTTGACCCTTTAAATACTGTGTGATATTTTACATGTCCAGGTCATGAAGGGAGAAAAGAAAAAAGGCCAGAAAGTTCATGTCAGTGAGTGGATTTACATGAAACATAAAAGTTATGTTGAGGTAGGATGTATAATCAGACATGAGCAGGGATTTGTTCATTTTAAATAATCCATCCATCCATTATCTGTAACCGCTAATCCTGCCTATCCCAGCTGACTATGGGCGAAAGGCAGGGTACACCCTGGACAAGTCGCCAGGTCATCACAGGGCTGACACATAGAGACAAACAACCATTCACACTCACATTCACATTCAATTTAGAACCACAGTGGATCATCTGGATCTGTATATTTGATTTAGCATAGTGTTTTGTTTTGTTTTTGCACCAGATGCCCTTCCTGACGCAAACTCCCCAATCTATACAGGCTTGGGACCAGCAAGAGGTATGCACTGGCTTGTGCAATCCCAGTCCAAACTCTTTAGAGATGTTTTTGTAACCATTTCCAGCCTGATGAGCATCAACAATGCTTTTTCTGAGGTCCTCAGAAATCTCCTTTGTTCATGCCATGATACACTTCCACAAACATGTGTTGTGAAGATCAGACTTTGATAGATCCCTGTCCTTTAAATAAAACAGGGTGCCCACTCACACCTGATTGTCATCCCATTGATTGAAAACACCTGACTCTAATTTCACCTTCAAATTAACTACTAATCCTAGAGGTTCACATACTTTTGCCACTCACAGATATGTAATATTGGGTCATTTTCCTCAATAAATAAATGACTGAGGATAATATTTTTGTCTCATTTGTTTAACTGGGTTATCTTTATCTACTTTTAGGACTTGTGTGAAAATTTGATGATGTTTTAGGTCATATTTTTGCAGAAATATAGAAAATTCTAAAGGGTTCACAAACTTTCAAGCACCACTGTATCAGAGTACGCTCGTAATCTAGAAGCCACTGCTGGCTTTAGATATATTCAGAAGGTTGCTATGTGCAATGGAATCGACCCCTACAGTCTGGGAAAGAAGGATTTGTCATGGGATCTCGAAAACGACCCTTCAGTCGAGTTCCCCGACATCTCGAACTATCTGGTGTTGCAGACGTCCTTTTACACTGCAAAACAGATGAAAGTGTGGAAGAGCACGGAGGCTTACAACTTTTTTGTATGTGGCTGGGTAAAGGACCTCGCTGTCAAGTCGCTGCTGAATGAATCCTGTATTGTTTTTGCCCATGCAAGTATGTTTTTTTAAGCTTTTCGTTCACATCTTTACAAAGAAGTGCTGCAAGTTGAAGTGTAAACAAACAACAGTTCACTTGATTCTCACTTGTGTTGGCTCTTATCTCTCAGCTAAATCATTCACAAAGATCATCAGAAACCCCTTTAAAGACCTGGACCTTAGTTAAACAAGACGGAGAAGTGATCACGGTGCATTGTAACTGTATGGCTGGGTAAGAATTTTGTCACGACCTTCATGCATATGGACTTTATTATCCGTGGTTGTTTTGATCGCGTGCACTTGCTGAAAGACTCATTGAAAAGACTGCTAGGACAGTTAAAGAAAGCGAGACACGTTGTTTTCAATATGGCGGCCACTGAGTGAGGACTAACAAAGAAACAGCTGGGGACTTTAGCGCTTCATGACTTAAAAAAGTACCGTAAAATAATGACATATAGCAAGAAAAGTACTTGGAAAACACTAAGGATGTAACTGAGAGGGAGATACAAACCTTCACAAAGTGATCACTGCAAATTCGAGCATGCTTCGACTCGGCTCCCTTCGATTTCAGTGAGAGGTTCAAAAGCCACCTTTCTCCACGTCTTTTTGTGAAATCCTGTGTTCGTTCACCCTTTTTTATTAGTTCATGGGGAACTCTGAAGAAACTTTTATCAGTTTCACGGTTTGATCGATTCGAACAACCTAAAACAACGCAAGCGTAAGGCATTTTTCATGCGAGCAATGCACCTTCTCTGTACAAACGCTTTGTCAACTGAGCTTTGGTAAACCAGCAACTAAAGTTTTGAATAACTAATGAGGCAGATGTGACGTCACATGAAGCCCAAGAATCCCAGCTGACTGTGGGTGAGAGGTGGGGTACACCCTGGACAAGTTGCCAGGTTAGGAAATATCTATTCTTATATTGAACATTCCCATACACTACCGTTCAAAAGTTTGGGGTCACTTTGAAATGTCCTTATTTTTGAAAGAAAAGCACTGTTCTTTTCAATGAAGATCACTTTAAACTAATCAGAAACACACTCTATACATTGCTAATGTGGTAAATGACTATTCTAGCTGCAAATGTGTGGTTTTTGGTGCAATATCTCCATAGGTGTATAGAGGCCCATTTCCAGCAACTCTCACTCCAGTGTTCTAATGGTACAATGTGTTTGCTCATTGCCTCAGAAGGCTAATGGATGATTAGAAAACCCTTGTACAATCATGTTAGCACAGCTGAAAACAGTTGAGCTCTTTAGAGAAGCTATAAAACTGACCTTCGTTTGAGCAGATTGAGTTTCTGGAGCATCACATTAATTTTGTGGGGTCGATTAAATGCTCAAAATGGCCAGAAAAATGTCTTGACTATATTTTCTATTCATTTTACAACTTATGGTGGTAAATAAAAGTGTGACTTTTCATGGAAAACACTAAATTGTCTGGGTGACCCCAAACTTTTGAACGGTAGTGTATTGATTTTTTGTTTGTTTCATTTTAAATGTAAAAGACACTATTTTTCACAGTAGTGTCTTAATAAAGATATTATTACAACAGCATTAGATGTAACAATAAACAGATAAAAGTGTGATGTGTCATTGTTTAAAGAATGATAAATTCTCATGGCTGGAAAATTGTTGTGGTATAATAAAGACAATCTTAACTTTGAGCTGATTATTACCCTGAATATTAACCAAATATACCATGCACCGAGAGGCTCTGGATGAAATTATGGATTCTCTGAGGAGACTCCATGTATGGTACTATTTTGTGAGCAGCACAGCACTACGCCAGTCACCAAAGAGAATCCATAATTACCGGTGCCTCTCAGTGCATGGTATATTAGATTTATATTCCTCATCAAAAAATTCCAAACTAAAAGAATTAAAATTGAATCTGGGCATGAACTCACTGGAGGCAGCCATGTTTGTTGTTTACATCAGAATGACCTTCAACCTGCACATGTGCAACATACCATACATAACAATAAACAGATAAAAGTGTGATGTGTCATTGTTTAAAGAATGATAAATTCTCATGGCTGGAAAATTGTTGTGGTATAATAAAGAAAATCTTAACTTTGAGCTGATTATTACCCTGAATATTAACCAAATATACCATGCACCTCACTAGGCATGATCATGCTACATAGATCTACACACACAGAAATGTTCGCTGAGCCACAGCTGTGACTTGAGTCGGCCGTACAACTTGAAATTGTGACATCAGATCATGGTATATCCAGGATATATCATGACTGACTCACACTATATCAATTTTTTACATTTTTGATGTCATGAGATACATTGCTTAATCAATGGTGGAACTATTTTATGTCACGTGAGCCATCCTTGGCCAATCCCTGCACGGGAATTTTTTAATGAGGGATCTAGCATCAATTATTCTATCCACATTCAATGGATATGAGCAATCGCATGCTCTGATTGGTTACTGTACTACTAGGCTATCAGCTCATATACCGTGAGAAAAACAAAATGGCGGCGCGTTTTGCTGAACCAACTGAAGACGAAACAAAAACTCTACTCGATAACAAAACCCCCAAAATACAAAAAAGCAACACAATATGGAATGAAAGTATTTGATGGTAAGACCGCATATTGGGTGGCACGGTGGTGTAGTGGTTAGCGCTGTCACCTCACAGCAAGAAGGTCCTGGGTTCGAGCCCCGGGCCCGGCAAGGGCCTTTCTGTGTGGAGTTTGCATGTTCTCCCCGTGTCCGCGTGGGTTTCCTCCGGGTGCTCCGGTTTCCCCCACAGTCCAAAGACATGCAGGTTAGGTTAACTGGTGACTCTAAATTGACCGTAGGTGTGAATGTGAGTGTGAATGGTTGTCTGTGTCTATGTGTCAGCCCTGTGATGACCTGGCGACTTGTCCAGGGTGTACCCCACCTTTCGCCCGTAGTCAGCTGGGATAGGCTCCAGCTTGCCTGCGACCCTGTAGAAGGATAAAGCGGCTAGAGATGAGAATGCATATGTTTTATTTTTCAAAAATGATTATTATCATCATCATCATCATCATCACATTTTGCACAAATTGCTACTGTCATTTCACCGGTTTGTTTACATTCTAAGTGGAAATGACTTTGTCAGACATTTTGTATAAAGTTTTTATTTATTGAATTTGCAAAAAATAAAAATGCTCTGTTTCTCAAAATCCAGTGAATGTGGATAGAATAAAACAGTTATTCCACTCAATCTTATCGTACACGGATTATAGCCGACTCGGTGCTACGCGCCTCGTTGGCTATCAGCTCATGTATGACTCGACTTCATGAAATAAGTGTTAATTATTTAGTTTCGTATTATTAGCTTACAACACCATGCCCTTTTGTGTTTTATTCCTTACTTGCCAAGTGGAACATCTGAGACTTGAAGGATGACAATTAATTAATGCTAATAGGATTAAGGCAAGCTGTTATTTGCTTTTAGCAGGGATACATGACTTAACTACCAAAAAGCTCATAGTTCCTCATTATTGTGTTTAATGACCAGTGGGTCTCAAAAACTAGGCGTAAAAATAAAGAATAGGAAATGAATGTAGCTGAATCTGGTTGGCCATAGTCACGGGCTGAATCTGAATCTGGCTGCTTTATGTCCTGGGGCTCCTTCATGCCTATGTTACCTTCTGGCTCTCCCCTTTTAGTTATGCTGTCATAGTTAGTTGCCGGAGTCTCTGCTTGTACTCAGTGCAATATGTATACTGTTCCTACTTATTCAGGTGCCATTGGGCATACCTAACAACCTGTGTTTTCTCCCCCCCCCATCTGTCCCTTTGAGTTACATGTCGGTCCTGGGATCGAGATGCTGACCTCTTCTGCTCCTCGGACCTGCCTGATCCATCCTGGTGCCCTGTGTCTGGTTGGAGTCTAATCGCATCGCTCCTGTGGAGGACGGCCCCATGTGGACAGTTGGGGGTCGTGCCTGGAGGACGCTCTGGACTCTTGCAGTGGTGCTTTTGTGGCTGGGAACTGCAGTTGACTTGCTGACTCTAGGACTGCAGTTGACTTGCTGACTCTAGGACTGCAGTTGACTTGCTGACTCTAGGACTGCAGTTGCCGTGAACAGTTTTGTGCTCGGGTTTCAAAGTTTGCTACTTAGCTAAGTACAGTATGGTATAATCACAAGAAAGCAAAAATGTCTGTTCTGCATATTCTCACTATGTTGGATATCAAAGTGGATAAATTGGAGAATAATTCAAATCATCTTGATGAAATAAATCTGTGACTTTTAAGGTTCATAGATCCTTTTTTTTCTTTGCTTGCCACACTCTCTTATAGTATTTGCAGTGAGCCGTGGATTTGGGAGCCGTTTACCAAATATAAATGAATTCCTAGTTCATATCACCACTTCATTTAATTTTTCAATCATTCACTTTTGGCTGTTAAATGATGGCTAACAGCCATCAAGAGGGAGGACTGATGCCACAGAGGTTGTTATATTCAAATTAAGCCTATTTCTAACTCTAATTTGTCTTTGAGAGTGGGTGATGCAGTGGTTAGTACTGTTGCCTCACAGCAAGAAAGTTCCAGGTTTGAACCTCATGGCTGACAGGTGCCTTTCTGCCCCGTGTCTGTGTGGGTTTCCTCTGGGTGCTCTAGTTTCCTCCCACAGTTCAAAGATGTACAGATTAGGTAAACATACCCAGCCATTGGGGTTGCACAAGCTAGTGCATACTTAGTGCCGGTCCCAAGCCTGGATAGATTGGGGAGGGTTGTGTCAGGAAGGGCATCCGGTGTAAAACCTATGCCAAATCAAATATGCGGATGCAGATCTGATATAGTGACCCTTAACGGGAGCAACTGGAAGAAGAAGAATCTCTCTTTGAGATCTCATCAATTATAATTACTTACTGTCATAAAAAGGAAGTTGTACCTTTGTATCATTGTACATCCCCAATACCATACCATCCATCCATTATCCATAACTGCTTATCTTGTGCAGGGTCATGGGCAAACTGGATCCTGTCCCAGCTGACTATGGGCAAGAGGTGGGGTACACTCTGGACAAGTCACCAGGTCATTGCAGGGCTGACACATAGAGACGAACAACCATTCACACTCACATTCACACCTACGGTCAATTTAGATCCATCAATTAGCCTAACCTGCATGTCTTTGGACTGTGGGGGAAACCGGAGCACCCGGAGGAAACCCACACAGACACAGGGAGACTCCAAACTCCACACAGAAAGACCCCTGTCAGCCACTGGGCTCAAACCCAGAACCTTCTTGCTGTGAGGTGACAGTGCTACCATACCATACCTTTATAACTATTCATTCATCTTCAGTCAGAGCTTTACCCCAGTCAGGGTGTCTGTAGATCCAAAGCCTATTTCAGGAGCCCTGGGTTCGAGGTGTGATTATACCCTGAATGGGACATCGCAGGGTAGGATACGTGCACACACACACACACACACACACACACACACACACACACACACACACACACACAATGTTCCACCTACTGGCACATGCGTCCCTTTCCTCTTTATTATATTTTTTATCTTTTTTTTATTTTTTGCAATCCTCTGTACATCTAGAAACACCATTGTCTTGACTGTTAATTAATATATTGCATGTACACAGAGGAAGTCAAATTTCTTGTCCGCTTAATCCTTATTCTGAGTATGAGGCTATATCACTGTTCAGTTACAAAAAAAAAATAGGAAAAAAGAACCAAAAGTTTAAAAATAACTGACGTTGACATGTTTTAACATGTTTATCCCTTTGCACTTGCTCTAATGGGCAGACTGCCTTGGTATAAGAGGATAGAGGTATGTGAAAGCTGGTACGTTATGACTCACAGCCCCCCTGAGTCATCTAGAATGACACAAATCAATGACAAGCTTGATGTTTTCATCTTTACTCCTTTGTGATATTAAATTCCCCTTCACTCACATCAAGGTTCTTTTCATCTCTCTCTTTTCTCTCTTTGCTCTTTCACTTTCTCCTCAGCATCTCTCTTTGTAATTCTGATAATGTGCCTTTTAGCTTTTCCCATGAGTGTGTGTGTGTCCATCTGATCATATACCTCTGCTGTGAGCACGTATTTATGTATGTGCCTCTGTGAATGTATACCAGGCAGCGGCTGCACTCGGTGACCCTGCTTTATCTCTCCCACACTACATCCGCACGCTGATGAACACTGCAATGCGTTCTCTTCCCTCTCCTCCATCACCAGCGTGCCCAAGGGTGACAGCTCCTCCATGAACACCGCTCTCCAGTTAATTAGCTAATTAGCAGGCCCGCTCAGCTGGCCGTAGCGCTGTGACTCACCGCGATAGGCCTGCTGCTCGCACTACAAAAGAGGAGTCAGGCAGCCACAAATTACCTCCTGACACCAGGGATAAAATATGAATGTGTGTGGGGGGGTGCACTCGATAACAGGCCGTAGATGGGCTGAAAGGTCACTTCGAGGTAGAGCGTAATGAGCTGAGCTTGGAGGGTGCATGAGGTTCTCGGCTAAATGCTTTTCATTCTTAATGCCGCCTATATATGTATACGCTCTCCTCAAACTCATGCATGCAAATTAGGCAGTGCTTTAATTAAGCCATCCACTTAATGGCAACAAGCAACCATGGATACCATATAAGGAGTCTTTGCCATTTTCCTCAAAAATCCAGGCTCATCAATGGAGTTCATTAGAAATGAATGTGAATCACATCTGAAAATAGCCCTGATTGCTTCGGTCAGCTTGTGTTCCTGCTCAGGGGAAAAGTCAACATTCGTTCATGGAAAGTGCTGACATCAATCATAGCATGCGTGAACACCTCCATGTGAACGTGCCACAAAAATGATGCATACACATTTCAAAAAGTTTTATTGTGTGTGTGGCAGTTTGATATGAGTGAGTGGAGCACAGAGGACGGCAGGACAGAGATCAGGTGTATACAGAGGCTTTATTGCCACACTTTTCAGTCTAACAATATTTTACTCCCAAAAAATAGAGACACACACACACTAGCGTCTCGTCCGGGGGATGAGCTCCTCTGCTCTCTGCTCTCCCTCCCTAAATAGGGCGCGGTCACTGGGAAGACACACACAAACACAGGTTAACTGCAGTCAGGTGTAGTGATTCTGCCACTTACCTTCCCTGACTCCGCCCTCCTGTCACAGACCGGCGCTTGACCACGCCCCCACTGCCACATACCCCCACCGCCCGACTCAGGCTGGGCGGCCGTCCGGCCTGCAGCCGACTCCTCCCCCCCTTGACGGGAGAGGAAGTCCGCCACGACCATCTGCGCCCCCGGCCTGTGGACCACCTTAAAATTGAAGGGTTGGAGTGCCAGATACCAATGGGTGATCCGCGCGTTGGCATCTTTCATGCGGTGGAGCCACTGGAGGGGCGCATGGTCCGAACAGAGGGTGAAAGGGCACCCCAGCAGGTAGTAACGGAGGGCGAGGACCACCCACTTGATCGCCAGACACTCTTTTTCAATGGTGCTGTAGCGCCCCTCATGCATCGACAGCTTCCTACTGATGTATAGGACGGGGCAGTCCTCCCCCTCCACCTCCTGGGACAAAACCGCCCCAAGCCCTCTGTCTGACGCATCGGTCTGCAACACAAAGGGGAGAGAAAAGTCAGGGGAGTGTAAAAGTGGCCCCCCACACAGTGCAGCCTTTACCTCAGAAAAAGCCTGCTGGCATTGCTCCATCCACTGGACCGGATCTGGTGCCCCCTTTTTAGTGAGATCAGTCAGCAGGCTGGTGACGTCTGAATAATTAGGTATAAACCTACGGTAATAACCAGCCAGCCCCAGGAACTGTCTCACCCCCTTTTTGGTCTTGGGCCTCGGGCAGGCCACAATCGCTGCCGTCTTATTAATTTGGGGACACACCTGCCCGTTGCCCAAGTGGAAGCCCAGATACCGTACTTCCACCCGCCCAATCGCACACTTCTTTGGGTTGGCTGTGAGCCCCGCTCGCCTCAGTGACCTAAGGACAGCCCTCAGATGTTCGAGGTGCCTCGGCCAGTCATTACTATAGATGATGATATCATCTAGATAAGCGGCCACATAAGTGGCGTGGGGGCGGAGGACTCTGTCCATCAGCCGCTGAAACGTAGCGGGCGCCCCAAACAGCCCAAACGGAAGGGTGACGAATTGGTGTAAACCAAATGGTGTGGAAAAGGCCGTTTTCTCTCGGGATAGTGGAGTCAAGGGGATCTGCCAATATCCCTCCGTCAAATCCAGCATTGAATAAAAACAAGCAGTGCCGAGTCGATCGAGCAACTCATCAATACAAGGCATTGGGTACGCATCGAATTTAGACACCGCGTTGACTTTTCTATAGTCCACACAGAACCAGACCAACCTGTCGGCCTTGGGTACCAAGACCACCGGGCTGCTCCAGTCACTGTGGGACTCCTCGACGATGCCCATTTCGAGCATGGTCTCAAGTTCTTCCCGAACCACCTTTTTTTTTGTGTTCGGGTAGTCTGTAAGGGCGGCTACGCACTACTACCCCCGGGGGCGTCTCTATGTGGTGCTCTATGAGGTTAGTGCGACCGGGCAGGGGCGAGAACACATCCGAAAACTTGGTCTGCAACTGGGCGACCTCCGTGAGTTGGGTCGGGGAGAGGTGGTCTCCACAGGGGACCAGAGAGGTACGGGATGTCAATGCCCCTTTTTGAACCTCTGGCCCCAGCTCCGCCTTCTCCAGAACCACCGACACCAATGCCACGGGGACCTCCTCATTCCAGAGTTTAAGCAGATTGAGGTGGCAAATTTGTAGCGCCCCACCCCTGTCCGTTCGCCTCACCTCGTAGTCGACGTCCCCGACTCGCCATGTGACCTCAAAGGGTCCTTGCCACTTGGCGATCAATTTGGAGCTCGATGTGGGCAACAGTACGAGTACTTTATCTCCCGGTGTGAACTCCCTAAGGCACGTACCCTTGTTGTACAGGCGGGCTTGCCATTCTTGGGCCTGCCGCAAATTCTCCTGGGTTAGGTGGGTGAGCGTGTGGAGTTTTGCATGCAGGTCCATAACGTATTGAATTTCGTTCTTACTTTGTGAAGGTCCCTCCTCCCAATTTTCCCGCAGCACGTCTAGGGTGCCGCGCGGCTTACGCCCATATAATAATTCGAATGGGGAGAACCCCGTGGAGGCTTGGGGGACCTCTCGCACTGAAAACAACAAGCGCTCGAGCCACTTATCCCAGTTACGTGCGTCCTCACTTACGAATTTTTTAATGATATTCTTGAGGGTGCTATTGAACCGTTCCACTAAACCGTCCGTTTGTGGGCGATACACGCTGGTGCGGCTCGGCTTAATCCCCGATAACCCATACAGTTCGTGCAGTGTCCATGACATAAATGTGGTGCCTTGATCAGTTAGAATCTCTTTCGGGATTCCGACTCGGGAGATAACGCAGAAGAGTGCCTCCGCAATACTGCATGCTGAGATATTGTGCAGAGGCACTGCTTCCGGGTATCGTGTTGCATAGTCCACCAGAACTAATATAAAGCGGTACCCCCGTGCTGACCGATCTAATGGCCCGACGAGATCCATCCCAATTCTCTCAAACGGGGTCTCGATCAATGGAAGAGGGCGCAAAGGCACTTTTGGAATGGCCGCTGGATTTACTAACTGGCATTCGCGGCATGCCGTACACCACCTACGAACATCGCCGCGAATCCCTGGCCAATAGAATCGGGCCATTATTCGGGCTAGTGTCTTATCCTGCCCTAAGTGTCCAGCCATGGGATTAAAGTGAACTGCCTGGAATACCAATTCCTGGCGGCTCTTCGGAATTAAAAGCTGCATGACTTGCTCTTTAGTTTGAGTGTCCTGCGTCACTCGGTATAACCTATCCTTCATAATCACGAAGTAGGGGAAGGACGGGGTGGCGTTCGGCTGGAGCATTTGACCATCGATTACTCTCACTTGGTCAAACGCATGTCGCAGAGTCTCGTCTCGCGACTGCTCTAATGGGAAATCTGCGAGGGATTCCCCAAGAGAGAGAGGAGGGGCCGGTGGCTCCTCACTCTGACACAGAGATGACGTAGACAGCTCTGTGACAGCTGCTCCCGCCAAAGCGACACCGGGACCTCCCCCCGTTAAATGGCGGGACCCACTCTTGGCTAAGTGTGTCATTAAATCCCGAAATCCCGGCCAATCAGTCCCCAAAATTAAAAAGTGGGTAAGGCGAGGATTAACCGCCGCCTTCACTATAACTTTTTCCCCTCGGAAAAAAATGTGGACCAACACCAAAGGGTAGCTGTGAACGTCCCCGTGCACACACAACACCTTCACCCCCTGTGCTCCCCCCAATGCCTCGTTTTGCACCAGGCTTTGGTGAATTGAGGTCTGATTACAACCAGAATCCACCAACGCCTGCTTTGTATCCCCTTGAATACTCACTGGTATGCGATACGCTCTGGCCCGATCGAGGGCGGCCTCTGGCGCGTCAGGGATCCGAACCACCGTGCCCACTTCCATCGCCGTGCACTGCTGTTGAAGGTGGCCCGGCTCCCCACAGCGCCAGCAGACCGGCCCGGGCTTTCCCTCTGCACTGGTGTTCTGGGGCTCACCTGAGGGGGGGGAGAGACAGACACAGAAGGGAGAAACGGGAGGGCACCGCGGGTGCGGCGGGCCGGCTGGGGTGGTGCCGGCCCCCGCCTCTGCGGTGGGGGAATGGAGCGAGGACGGGACACAGGAGGAGGGGGAGAGAGAGAAGAGGAGAGAAGAGAAGACGCCGTCTGCTGTCCTGCCGCCGGAACAGCCGCCAAATGGTCCTCCGCCAGCTCGACTGCCTGATCCAGCAACACCGGGCGGTGGCACTGGACCCACTACGCAGTTCCTGCTGGCAAGCGAGCGATGAATTGCTCCAGCACCACCTGGTCGATGATTCTCTCGGCGTCACGGTTGTCGGCCCTCAACCACCGCCAGCAGGCGTCCCGGAGCTGCTGGCCAAATGCGAACGGCCAGCCGACTTCCTCCAAGCGCAACGCGCGGAAGCGCTGGCGCTGCTGCTCTGGGGTGCGCCCCACGCGCTGGAGGACGGCCCAGCGGAGGTCCACGTAGGCCAGCCGGCGGTCGGCAAACGGGGGGGAACTCCATGGGGCTGATCGGCTGGTGCTCCACTATGATCCCGGATTTCAGCACCACTGTGGCAGTTCGATATGAGTGAGTGGAGCACAGAGGACGGCAGGACAGTGATCAGGTGTATACAGAGGCTTTATTGCCACACTTTTCAGTCTAACAATATTTTACTCCCAAAAAATAGAGACACACACACTAGCGTCTTGTCCGGGGGATGAGCTCCTCTGCTCTCCCTCCCTAAATAGGGCACGGTCACTGGGAAGACACACACAAACACAGGTTAATTGCAGTCAGGTGTAGTGATTCTGCCACTTACCTTCCCTGACTCCGCCCTCCTGTCACAGACCAGCGCTTGACCACGCCCCCGCTGCCACAGTGTGTTTTTGGAAAGAATCGTGAATGTCACTTTGGTTGAATTTGTCCTTATTTTTTCTGCATGCATGACTAAACCTATCAATTCATCATTTAGCTGATAAAACACCTAGTATCTCTTATCACAGCTCATACTTGCTCACTGTTGCTTCTGTTTCCTGGCAGGTGTGCATCAATTTCTTATATCTATGGATCCCTGAAGTAGTTTCAATTAAAACCTGATAAGAATTTTAAATTCAAGATTATCCAGATTCTATAAAATCAGGTAGAAATGAGAAGAAACATAAACAACAGTTTAGGCTAGACCTAAACTGTTTAGGCTAAACCTTAACCCTCTCTCTCTCTCTCTCTCTCTCTCTCTCTCTTTTTAAACAGGCTCTGTGTGCAACTTTATAGGATATATTCAGCCCCTGCAGAACTTGATCAGGCAACTGAATGCTTAGAGTCAACATTCCACAATAGATAATGTAGCTCCTCTTAAAAGGAAAATGGTCAGAGACGAAAAAAATAAAGCACCCTGGTATAATGATGACACTCGCACTTTAAAACAGATGACTCAAAACTTGGAACGTAAATGGCGTCAAACAAAATTGGTAGCGTTCAAATTAGCGTGGAAGGAGAGCTTCCTGAAGTATAGAAAAGCTTTTAGTGCTGCTAGATCAACATATCTCTCCTGCCTAATAGAAGATAACAAAAATAATCCTAGATTCCTATTTAATACTGTAGCAAAATTAACCAGGAATAAGTCCACTATAGACACATGCACACCTGCAGTATATAATAGCAACGACTTCATGAATTTTTTTAATGACAAAATTGAGAATATCCGACAAAAAAATCCAAACTACTAATTTAAGGTTAGACAATGAAAGTGACCTTGTAGTTAACAATATAACTGTATCAGATCATCAGTTAGAATGTTTTACTCCCTTTAGAGAAATTGAATTACTTTCATTAATTTCTGCATCAAAAGCCTCAGCTTGTGTACTAGATCCCTTACCTACATGTCTATTCAAACAGATAATACCTGAAGTAATTGAACCGCTTCTAAAAATAATAAATTCTTCTCTTAGGATTGTCTATGTACCCAAATCCTTTAAACTAGCAGTTATCAAACCCCTGATTAAAAAACCTGACCTTGATCCCTGTCAGCTGTCCAATTATCGGTCAATATCAAACCTCCCCTTTATATCCAAGATCCTTGAAAAAGCTGTGGCACAGCAGTTATGCTCATATTTACATAGGAATAACATCCATGAAATGTATCAGTCAGGATTTAGACCTCATCATAGCACAGAGACAGCACTGGTTAAAGTAGTAAACGACCTACTGTTGGTGTCTGATCAGGGCTGTGTCTCGCTTGTGTTGCTTGACCTTAGTGCAGCATTTGATACCACTGATCATTCCATTCTTCTGGATAGACAAGAAAATGCTGTGGGAGTTAAGGGAATGGCCCTCTCCTGGCTCAGGTCTTATTTAACTGATCGCTATCAGTATGTTGATGTAAATGGTGAATTTTCTAGACATACTGAGGTAAAGTTTGGTGTTCCACAAGGTTCTGTCTTGGGTCCACTGTTTTTTTCTTTATATGTGTTACCTCTGGGTGATATTATTCATAAACATTATATTAGTTTCCACTGTTATGCTGATGACACACAGTTGTATGTTTCTGCAAAACCTGATGAGAGACACCAGCTTAATAGAATTGAGGAATGTGTAAAGGACATTAGACACTGGATGCTTATTAACTTCCTTCTGATAGACTCTGACAAGACTGAAGTACTTGTACTAGGATCACATGCAGCTAGAAGTAAGTTTTCTGATTACATAGTAACTCTGGATGGCCTTTCTGTTTCTTCACGTGCAGCAGTAAAAGACCTTGGAGTGATTATTGACCCCAGTCTTTCATTTGAAACTCACATTGATAACATTACCCAGATAGCTTTCTTTCATCTCAGAAATATTGCTAAGATAAGAAATTTAATGTCACTCCATGACGCGGAAAAACTAGTTCATGCTTTTGTTACCTCCAGGTTGGATTATTGTAATGCCTTACTGTCTGGATGTTCCAATAAGTCCTTACTAGAACTAGAAGATATGACCACATCACCCCTGTCTTATCCACACTGCATTGGCTCCCAATCAAATTTCATATTGATTATAAAATACTACTATTGACCTTTAAAGCACTGAATGGTCTCGCGCCACAGTACCTGAGTGAACTTCTGGTCCTCTATGACCCGCCATGCCTACTTAGATCAAAAGGTGCAGGCTATCTGCTGGTACCTCATATAGTGAAGGCTACATCAGGGGGCAGAGCCTTTTCTTACCGTACAAAGCCCCACAGTTATGGAACAGCCTTCCAAGTAGTGTTCGGGAATCAGACACAGTCTCAGTGTTTAAGTCTAGGCTGAAAACATATCTGTTTAGTCAAGCCTTTTGTTAATGGTGTTTATGAGGTAAAGGAGTAGATCTGGGGGGTCCTCAGACATAGAGTGCTTTGGTAAACTGGGATGTATGGATGCTGTCAGTCCCCACTCGCTTGCTCATGTGAGTTTGTTGATGGTGTAGTGGCTGGCTGCTTTATGTCCCGGGGCTCCCTCATGCCTGTGTTACCTTCTGGCTCACCCCCTTTAGTTATGCTGTCATAGTTAGTTTTGCCAGAGTCCCTGCTTGTATTCAGTGCAATATGTGTACTCTTCCTACTTATTCAGGTGACATTGGGCATACCTAAAAACCTGTGTTTTCTCTCCCCCCCCACCCCCAATCTGTCCCTCTGAGTTACATGTCGGTCCTGGGATCGAGATGCTGACCTCTTCTGCTCCTCGGACCTGCCTGATCCATCCTGGTGCCCTGTGTCTGGTTGGAGTCTCATCGCATCTCTCCTGTGGAGGATGGCCCCATGTGGACAGTTGAAAGTCATACTTGGAAGACGCTTTGGACATTTACAGTAATGCTTTTATGGCTGAGGACGACAGTTGACTTGCTAACTTTAGGACTGCAGTTGTCATGAACAGTTTTGCACTCAAGTTTCCATCAATGAAGAGTTTATAACATCAACAAAACTGACTTCATGTTAAAACTGTTAATGTTATAGTCATGTTGTCTGTTGCCCAAATGAGGGTGGGTTCCCTTTTGAGTCTGGTTCCTCTCAAGGTTTCTTCCTCATGTTGTCTGAGGGAGTTTTTCCTTGCCACCATCGCCACAGGCTTGCTCATTGGGGATAGATTAGGGGTAAAATTAGCTCATGTTTTAAGTCGTTCAAATTCTGTAAAGCTGCTTTGCGACAATGTTTACTGTTAAAAGCGCTATACAAATAAACTTGATTTGACTTGACTTGATTTGCAAGAAGATGAAAAATGAATTAAAATGTTTCCATGTTGGGTGGTGCAGTGGTTAACACTGTCATTTCACAGCAAGAAAATTTTGGGTTTGAACCTCGCAGCTGACTGGAACCATTCTGTGTGGAGTTTGCATTTTCCTCTTGTGCCTGTGTGGGTTTCCTCCAGGTGCTCTGGGTTTCCTTCCACAGTCCAAAGACATCCAGGTTAGGTCAACTGGCTCCTCTAAATTACGCATAGGTGTGAATGCGAGTGTCTCTGGGTTAGCCCTGCGATAGTTTGGTGACCTGCCCAAGATGTGCCCCACCACTCTTCAGAAGTCATGTGGAATTGGCTCCAGCTTCCCCCCCAACCCTGATGGATAAGCTGGATGGATGGACCCATAGGCTGGATGGATGTTTACATGTCATTTTGCTGAAATATATTCATATTTTCTTAAAATTGAGGTGTAGAAATATGTTAGACAGAAAAAAAAAACAGTTTTGCCCAAAACTCAAGATTAACGTTAGAGAATCTTGCTTGAGATTCCATCCACTCCAGAAAAAGTGTTCTTTCTATGTTCAGATCCTGACAAGACTCAATTGCTGGCAATCCTAAATGAAAATAGTAAGTTTCAACCTCAGTTTAATTTTCATCAGTGATCTGCAAGCAACAATGGAAAAAATGAGACGAGAAAACCAGCTAAATAAAATTATTTTTATTTTATAATATCATTTAGTTGTACATAAAACCTTCATTTGTTCAGTTTGCTTCCATCTTTCCCACTGGGAGTCACAGTAGCAACAAGCTAAGAAGGTCAGATCAGAATTTTCTATCCCCAGTTACAGAATCTCAGCTCCTCTTCAGCAATCCCCCAGATATTCCCAAGCCAATTGTGAGATATAATCATTCCAGTGGGTCCTAGGTCTGCCCTCAGTCCAGTAGGGTGTGCCTGATACAGCTCTAGTTAACTATTGGGGATAATTGCAAGGCGCCCTAACCATCTCAATGGGCTGCTCCTCCTAAATTCCAAGGAGCACTGTCTCCTTGATTGCCAAGCACCTCACTCTATCAGAGATAGTAAGCCCAGCAATCTTGTGGAGAAACCTCATTTCTGCCACCTGGACTCATGACCTTATTCTTCCAATAATTACCCATAGCTCATGACCATAGGTGAGGATAAGGACAGAGGTTGACCAATAAAGAAAGAGCTTCATCCCCAAACTCAGCTCATTCTTCGCCACCACAGAACAATACAGTGACTATAACCCCACTGCCTCTGACAGTCCATTTGTCAACCTCACACTGCCTTTTTTTTAATGCTGGTACAATAAGTAGCTATTGCTCTAAACTAAGATAATGGTGATGTGTTCCAATACCAGAAAATATCAAACGGGGGTGTATCTTCATCTTTGTATCATCATGATACTGGGAGACCTAGTTAAGTATTTTTTCTTGTAGCCAATGAAATAAGTGAAGAACAAAACACTTGGGGGGCATGCTGTTATAGAAAAATGATCAATGGTATAATATGCAGAATCATGCAAAGCATATTTATTGTTACCACTCCGAAGTGGATTTGTTTTTTAAATGTTTTATTCCTCTTAGAGATTAAAAAATATTCATGACTGACACATGCTATTTAACTATTTATAGTTACATTTAATGTTGTGAGGAACATCTGTGAGGCAGCTATAACTTACATTATAGCAGCTATAAAGAGCTGTCCTGAAATTGTCCTCTGTCCTGAAGACCTGCAGCAGAAAACTTACTGTTACAAAGCGTTAACAGTGGAGACTCCTTCCATAAATGTTCAATAAACATCTCCTCACAGAAGATGTTACCATATCAATAATTATCTACAACCTCAATTCAAAAAAAAAAAAGTTGGGACCCTAAACTGTAAATAAAAACAGAATGCAATAATTTGCAAATCATGGAAACCCTTTATTTCATTGAAAATAGTACAAAGACAACATATTGAATATTAAAACTGAGAAATGTTATTGTTTTTGAAAAAATATATATAGTCAGTTTGAATTTGATGCCAAAAATACATTTCACAAAAATTGGGACAGAGGCATGTTTACTACTGTGTTGCATCACTTCTAATTTTAACAACACTCTGTAAATGTTTGAGAACTGAGGAGACCAATTGCTGTAGTTTTGAAAGAGAAATGTTGTCCCATTCTTCCCTGATATATAATTTCATTTGCTCAACAGTTCGGGGTCTCCTTTGTCATATTTTCACTTCGTAATGTGACAAATGCTTTCAACAGGAGATAGGGCTGGACTGCAGGCAGGCCAGTTTAGCACCTGGACTCTTTGAAAAAGAGACATCGTCTGGATAGCACCAGAGCTGAAAAAGACATTGTCTGGATGGCAGCATTTTGCTCCAAAACCTGTATATATCATTCAGCATTAATGATGCCTTCCCAGATGACAACATTAGGCTACCCATGCCATGTGCACTAATGCCCCCATACCATTACAAATACTGGCTTTTGAACTGTGTGCTGATAACAAGCCAGTCCCTCTGCTCTTTAGCCCGGAGGACATGGCAACCATGCATACAACAGGACAATTTTCCACTTCGCCTCAGTCCATCATAAAAGAGCTTGGGCCCAGAGAAGGTGGTGGTGTTTCTGGATATTGTTTATATCTGGTTTTGACTTGCATTTGTGGATGCAGTAATGAACTGTTTTCACAGATGATGGTTTTCTGAAGTGTTCCTGAGCCCATACAGTGATTTCCACTATAGATGCATGTCTGCTTTTAATGCACTTTCAAAGATCACAGGCATCCAATGTTGGTTTTAAGCCTTGTCTCTTGTGTACAAAGATTTCTCCAGATTCTCTGAATCTTTTAATGATATTCTGTACTGTAGACGATGTGAGACCCAAATTCTTTGCAATTTTACATTGAGTAATGTAATTACCTCTGTCAACATTGTTGGAGGAGGTTATGTTTTCGCCTCTGTTTGTTTGCCTTTTCCTAACATAACTCAAAAAGTAATGAAACAGATTTTGATGAAATTTTGAGGAAAGGTGGGCCATGGGCCAAGGAACAATTGATTAGATTTTGATACAAATCCAGGTATGTATGTGGATCCAGGATTTGTTTGGTTTTTTTTGTCTGTTCCTAATGTGACTCAAAAAGTAGTGAATGGATTTGGATGAAATTTGGTGTACAGCTTTAGCATTATCCTAGGTTCAAGGGATTTGATTTTCATGTTGATATGTGGCTTGGCAGAGGTATGTACTCTGCCATGTGCCCTTCCAGTTCTTAAATTGTACTATTTGCCCATGTAGCCTTTCACAGAGTGGTGAACCCCTTCCCATCTTCACTTCTGAGAGACTCCACCTCTCCGGGATGCTCTTTTTATACCCAATCATGCTACTGACCTGTTGCCAATGAACCTAATTAGTTTTTTTTCTATATTACACAACCTTTCCTGTCTTTTATTGCCTCTGTCCCAACATGTTGCTGGCATTAATTTCAAAATTAGCATATATTTTTCAAAAAACAATAAGATTTCTCAGTTTCAACATTTGATAAGTTGTCTTTGTACGATTTTCATTGAAATATTGTGTTTCCATGATTTGCAAATCATTGAAATCTGTTTCTATTTATGTTTTACAGCAGTGGCGGCTGGTAGTCTTTCAAACAGGGGAGGCTGGTCGGTTACGATATTTCCAGATTTTAAAAGAAAACACATCAATTTTGCCCATACTCTTGCCTCTGATCTGGCTGATTGTTGGCAGCGTCACAAACTGTGAAATAACAGGTTATTTTGGCCAATTAGCCTACTGTCCAATATACATGATGGTGGTGTTGGGGGGGAGGGGTATATTTTAACATTTTATATTTTAAAATTGTGGCATGTTGTTTAAAAATTGATCATTATTGAAAGCAGCTCTTTGTCAGGAACCTCAGTAGTAACAGCAGAGTGTTCTGGAATAGGCACAAGCACTGACCTTGGGGAGCCAAACATAGAGCTGGGTGCCACACATTTCATTCAATGGCACTTTCCCTATATTTTACTTATTTTGACTGAGAAATGTTTTATTGACAATTTTGATAACCCTTCACTTTAAATCCAGGTCTGTAGTGTGAAATGTTCTCGGCTGTGTTTTTGTTTAAAAATGTTTTCCAAATTGTAGCTGTGTTTAATTCATATCCAGAAAAATATATATTCCAATATAATATACTCAGCATAAACATTTTAAATAGATTCTATATTTTTGGTCCATCCATGACATATTGCTAAAGTAGCCTATTTACTGTTGTTGATGTGGGTCACTTGCTGTTAGCCAATTCACTTTCTCGTACCAGGAGAGCTGAAAGGAACGAATATTATTCCCTACCTTTTTCACCAAGTCAATTTGAGGCGTTGGCCTACCCTGCTCTTTAATTTTAATTTTTTCCTCGAAAGGAAGACTGGCAAATGGCTTCACCAAAATTAAATCAGCAATGCTTGGCATCCATGTGCAGCTTTCTTGCTAGCTGACTAGCCCCCTCAAGTTCAAGTTCAGTCACTCAAATAAACGAAATTTCTGGAACTAAGATAGCAAACTTGACAACACTATATTTACACTTTATTTACAATGAAAATATATACAAACTAAAAAAGCTGGTAGAAACCGTATGTAATGAATGAAATCGAAATGTAAGCTGATCTCTTACAGTACACCACAGCACTTGCGATTCTGCATGGGACTGAACTGAAATTCTCTGCTGCCTGTCTATATTTGAAACGAGCTGTCAATCAAAGAAAATATCCGGCCGCTTTCACCAATCACCAGTCTCCTCGTGGAAACTGCCATGTCCCTCCCATGTGAGGCTGGGAGTCCGTAGGCGGGCATTTTCGCAGTATTTGTCCAATAATCGTCTTGCATTTTGATATTGAAAAGCGCATAGCTCCCAAATGCCATTGAAGTCCACTGAGGCTGGGAGTCCGTGGGGCGGGCATTTTCGCAGTATTTGTCCAATAATCGTCTTGCATTTTGATATTGAAAAGCGCAGAGCTCCCAAATGCCACTGAAGTCCACTGAGGCTGCGCTGCATCGCGCTGTCACGAGGGGGAAAAACTCATGCACACATTAAAGTTATCAGGGAATGATTTCGCACTGTACAGTAGTTGGGTTGAGCACATATATTTCTATGATTCTGGATCTGAAATAGCAATGTTATAAGGTCGGCTATAACATAAGCCTAGCGCAATTCATCCTACACGATGTTCGTCATTTTTAGAGGAGGCTGAGCCTCCCTCGCTGTCTTAGAGCAATCGCCCGTGTTTTACAGAGAGTCCCAACTTTTGGGGAATCGGGTTTGTTAATTTACAACACAGATTTGAATCCATTTACTCGGCATAGATCCTTGTGCGTCCTTGTTAGTGAGCTGTTATTATAGAAACAACAATGTATTTGAACAATGGCTTTAATATAAACCTACGGTCAGAACTGCTTTTTATAGAAAATTAAGTGAACACCATCTGACCAGTCAGATTCAGAAATTCAACAACAATATGGTACATTAAAATGTATTGTTATTGGCTGGAAAATAAACTGGATATCTCCAGATGTTCAAATGACAGCATGGCATTATAACATTTTCTGAAAATACTGAAGACAATATTGAGTGTACACTACAGACCTTTTATCCCACAGCACTAAAAAAAAATCAAAATGAATTTTCACTGTGTACCCAATACATCAGGAGGTTCATCATTCAGCTTGACAGGTAATGCAGCTTGGTTTGGACTGGTTGTGCTCAGTTCATAAACAGGTCATGAGAGACGGGTGGCCCATCTGAGCCAAGCATCATTCGTCCAGGCTATGTGAAGAGACCACACAGGAGGGAGCGCCATCCATCTTCTCTGTGGAATCAGTGCCATTCAGAAAATCACAGTAACAAGAGAGGACAAGGATTTTGGAAGAAAATGAAGGTCGCTTTAGTAGATCATTACTTTGTTCAAGATGGTGGCTAAGGCCTTAAAGAAATTACCAGACTTGTGCAGAGGTGGTCAATGAAAAATTGCTGAATAATAAATATTTACAGACATCTGAATTCACGTCAATGGGCGACAGTGCGTGTCTATGTTCAATATTTTATAGAGGAGTCTACAGTCTCACAGTCGCCTTGACTTGTGGTGTCACGTCCATCAATAAACATTCGTCTCAGTTTCACCGGCGGCTTGTGAAAGCTGTCTGTGTGTATACTATGTAAACACTCAGAGCAGACTTATGAACCATGGGGAATTACAGGAAGCTGCTGCTGCAGCTGGAAATGGAACAGTTTGTATTGTGGCTCTGCCGTAGCTGTGATACACCAGGAATGCAGGCGTTAAAAAAATCACTCAAGGGCCCAGAGCCTGAGTTCCTCTCATGGAAGCAGGAGTAATAAAAGCACTCATAGGAAGTGTCATCAGCTGACAGAAGCGTTTGGGCCATCGCCCCTCACTGCTCTTCCTCCTGTTACAGCACTCAGGGGGCGTCCGGTCTCAATCACGTTTCTGGCTTCTACCTCTGATTGGAAATGCACATGACGCATACGCACACTTGCATGTGTTTTGAGGCTTTGGCAGAGAAAAGTCGAACCTCTCATTAGTTTCAGTGACGCTACTACAATAATCCCCTTGAGTTCTATGCAGAAGGCTGATGATAAATGAGCTTATTCATCATGATCCAGCTGGGGACTGATCAAGTCCAGCGATATTAAGTTCAGCAAGCAGAAAAGACGTGACATTACAGGACCCTGGGACAGGTTCACCAGACAAATGCGTAGCTGGCTGCTACATGAGGAGTGTCTGAATATGGGAAGAGAGGCATGTGGGCTATTGGATATGATATAACGGAAGGAGCGACGCTTTTTCTGGCTAGCACGGCGTCCTGCAGCAGCTGGAATGGGTGTTTAGACTGCAGCGTTCTTCTCCGGTCCTCTCCGAAAGCACCGCTCCCACTGCTGACCCACCCCTCATTTCCCTCATCTACTAATAAACAGAACACACCCTTGGCGGGACTTCAGAGGGAGCAAACAGTCAGTCTAACACACGCACACATGCATACACAAACACATGCAGAAGTGAGAAGAATCATCATTGCTTGAGTGTGAGGTCTGATCAAGTCCACACTGCACTCCGATGTAATTTCTATTTTTCCCAACCCTGTTTTTAAAACTTTTATCATTCTCAGTGTAGTTCATCATCCTCTAGAACTGGGACATTTTTACGCTAATGTAAGCAGGGGATATCTTCTCCATTAGTAGAGACATTAGGGAATTTACAATGTTTACAGAACATGCTGGAGGAATTTTTATGGAACCACCTTCCGAGATGTTCTCCATGGGGAGATGAGCTGGAAATGCGGGGTTCATTGGCCAATATCTTCCACTTGAGCTTTGCACTCAGACCACACTACATGCGTTGAGTCAGTTTAGGATTTTAACGTTCCAATAATGTCAAGTTGATAGCTGTAAATAATTAGATTGCCATGTTTAGCATGGAGTTGTTAAATAAAGCACTCATAGAACATGAGTGGAGCTAAATAGTTTTGGATGAAATGCAAAAAAAAAAAAATGTGCAAGGCCCAATGAGCTCTGAAAGAGGAAGAGGGAGAGGAAGGTTGAGAGAGAGGAAAATGATTGAAAGCAGCGTAATGAGCATTTAATGGATTAAACGTATTCAGCAACATGGCGAGGCCTGAAGCTTAAGCATTAGGTGGGCACCAGTCCTGCTGTGCCCAGAGACTCATAAAACATCTAAAATAGGCAACCTGCTGAGAGACTAATGGCCCTTTTCCACTACCCTTTTTCAGCTCACTTCAGCTCGCTTCAGCTCACTTCAGCCCGACACGGCTCGCGTTTCGACTACCAAAAACCAGCACGACTCAGCTCGTTTCAGCCCTGCTTAGCCCCTAAAACTCGCACCGTTTTGGAGTGGGGCTGAAGCGAGCCAAACCGTGCCGACTGAGGTTGGGGGCGTGAGCAGACACTCCCCTGTGCACTGATTGGTGAGGAGGAGTGTCCTCACATGCCCACACACGCCCCGCGAGCGCGCTGGGATCTGTAAACACCGCAAACCCGGAAGAAGGAGAATAATTACGAATTACGAGAATTTCTGAAGCCTTATGCGCCTCGCCTCATCTATACGCTCTTGCCAGTATCTGTCCGCGTTGTCGGTGACAACAAGCCACAGCACCGAGACCAGCAACACTAACGACTCCATGTCCTCCATGTTTATTGTTTACTATTCGGGTCGTGAGACTACCGCTTAAAAGATCACTGAATCAGTGACATACAGAGCATCGTGCACGAGTTCGCGGAGCGCAAGGCTCGCCGTATGCCCTTCAAATAATGCGCGCAGTAGGCTATTGATGTTTTATTATGAGCCATGTACAGTATGTCGCCGAATGGTTTTTTTTTGTTTCTGAGTTACATGCTCGTTTGAAGGACTTAGTGTACAAACTAACATAGTTGCACCCCGTAGTGTTGAAATTGGTAAACACAGTGCATTCAGTGAGGTTTGCACCGCCCTCCTTTTATTTCTGACTCTTCCTGTCAGCGTTGCAACCTCTGAGCGCTCATTCGTATGCCCTTCAAATAATGTGCGCAGTATAGGCTATTGATGTTTTATTATGAGCCATGTACAGTATCCTAATGTTTTTTGTTTCTGAGTTACATGTTCGTTTGAAGGACTTGATGTACTAAATAATAGTTGCACCCGGTAGTGTTGAAATTGGTAAACACCGCAGTTGCGGACATTTTGTAGCCTAAAATGATGTTATGATAAGCTTTAATAAAGGGCCCGGTCATTTGCCCCGCCCCCGGCCCGGCTCGGACTTGTTCCGCCACTGTCACTGATGTCACTGTTTGCGCTGCTTAACGGCATCACATGACGTCCACCCACTTTCACTAACTCCACCCAATGTGTCCACCCACTTCCAGCCAGCACGGTTCAGCGCGGTTGTAGTCGAAATGCAACTCCAACAGCCCCGCTCAGCTCGACTCAGCTCGACTCGGCACGGCACGGCTCAGCCGCGTTTGTAGTGGAAAAGCGGCATAAGTGTGTGAGTGTGTGAAACATTGGAGCAGATAGAGATGGAGTAGATGGATAGAGATGTACCTTACAGTAGCAAAGCATAGACTGAACAAGCAGTAAACTACAAACATGGGAAAAATGGTGAGAGTGAAGCAGATACTATCAAGAGAAGCAGCTACCAATGAAACACATCTGGTCTCGGTTTTACAACTCCACCTCAACCAACCCAGGTTGCCATGCATACGTCCCTGCACATCATAAAAGGCTTCTGTACAAACTGCCTATATCACAATTATGTAACAGGATCCGCTCATCCACTAAAAAAGACAGCAGAAAGCCTCAGGCTCTGTACACACACTTTGAAGCAAGTCTGTATCCTTTACATTTCCTCAGACCACAAGGAGACCCAAGAGGTGCTGAGGTCAATCATAAGCAAACTACACTCAGGTCTCGAAAGGCACCTCCTTGTTTAAATAAAAGGAGCAATTTAATAGCCAAGTAAGGGCTTGCGGGAACACTTGTATACAATTCTATTGTAACATCACATCACTTCTTTCAAATCCAGTTTCTGTGCCTGTGACAGAGTTATGGCACTGGTTGATCAAGTACAGCTGAGAAAAAGACCAAAATAAACCTGTTTTGGAGAAACAAGCTCTTTCACATAAATATATTTGCGACTGATGACCAGATGTTCATGAAATCACAAGGAGAGTCGGTGCATACCAGATGGCCTAGGTGTACAGATTTTTATTGTGCTGAGATGCAAAACCTGACAGGAATGTCCTGTAGATTCCACAGGTTTGATGTTTGGAAATGCATGCCATTTGACTTAGTCTTCAAGACCAAGAGCATGCTTTTCCCATTGTCATGTTCAGTTCTCAGATCTATGGAATTTCAAAAATGTATTCCTGTCTCTGTCCTGCATTGGTTCCAGGAATAACAATGAATGCTGATGATTATGTACTTACTGGAGATGAAACACAATGCCACTATATACAGTACCAGTCAAATGTTTGGACACATCTACTCATTCATAGGTTTGTCTTTGTTTTGACCATTTTCTACACTGTAGAACAATACATTACATTACATTTATGACATTCAGTAGACACTCTTATCCAGAGTGACGTACAGCATACCCAGAGCAGTTGGGGGTTAGGTGCCTTGCTCAAGGGCACTTCAGCCATTCCTGCTGGTCCAGGGAATCAAAACGGTGACCTTTTGGTCCCAAAGCTGCTTCTCTAACCATTAGGTTATGGCTTCCCTCTACTGAATAAATCAAAACTATGAAATAACACACATGTGGTTAGCAAAATGTGTTAAAATAAAAGTTTCATATTTTATATTCTTCAACATAGCCAGTGTTTATCTTGATGATGCTTTGCACACTATTGGCGTTATCTAAACCAGCTTCATGAGGTAGTCACCTGGAATGTTTTTCAGTTAACAGGTGTTCCTCATCAAAAGTTTATCCATCCATTATCCATAGCTGCTTATCCTGTGCAGGGTCATGGGCAAGCTGGAGCCTATCCCAGCTGACTATGGGCGAGAGGCAGGGTACACCCTGGACAAGTCGCCAGGTCATCACAGGGCTGACACATAGAGACAAACAACCATTGACACTCACGGTCAATTTAGAGCCACCAATTAGCCTAACCTGCATGGCTTTGGACTGTAGGGCAAACCAGAGCACGCAGAGGAAACCCACGCAGACACAGTGAGAACATGCAAACTTCACACAGAAAAGCCCCCGCCAGCCACTGGGCTTAAACCCCAAACCTTCTTGCGGTGGGCCGACAGTGCTAACCACTACACCACCATGCTGCCCTCGTCAAAAGTTAGTTAGTGCAATTTCTTGCCTGCTTAATGCATTTGAGACCATCTGTTATGTTGTGTTGTGTTGCAGTAGTGTCGGTCTACAGTAAATAGCCCTATTCAACAACTGTACCATTCCATATTATGTCAAGAGCCGCTCAACTAAGTAAAGGGAACCTACAGTCAATCATTACTTTAAGACATGAAGGTCAGTCAATCTAGAAAATTGCAAGAACTTTGCATGTAGTGCATCTGCAAATCTATCAAACACTATGACAAAACTGGCTCTGATGAGGACCATCCCAGGAAAGGAAGACCAAGACTTACTTCTGCTGCAGAGGATAAGTTCATTAGAGTTACCAGCCAATCATAAATTGCCAATTTACATCACCTCAGATTCCAGTTCAAATAGCAGACACATCTCAACATCAACTTTTCAGAGGAGACTGTGTGAATCAGGCCTTCACGGTCAAATTGCTGCAAAGAAACCACAACTGAGGGAGGACAATAGGAAGAAGAGAATTACTTGGGCCAAGAAACACAAGGAATGGACATTAGACCAGTGGAAATCTGTAGGTCTGATGAATCCAAATTTGAGATTTTTGTTTCAAAATGCCATGTCTTTATGCGATGCAGAAAAGGGTAATGGACAGTATCTGCATTTGTAATTCCCACCGTGAAGCATGGACAATGAGGTGTGATGGTATCAGGGTGCTTTGCTGGTGATGCTGTTGGCAAATTATTAAAAATTGAAGGCACACTTAACCAGCATCACTACCACAGCATTCTGCAGCAACATGCCATCCCATCTGTTTTACATTGAGTGGGACCAACATTTATTTTTCAACAGGACAATGACCCAAACATACCTTCAGGCTATGTAAGGGCTATTTAACTAAGAAGCAGAGTGAAGGAGTGCTGTATCAGATGACCTGGCTTCCACAATCACTCGACCTAAACCCAGCTGAGATGGTTTGGGATGAGATGGACTGTAGAATGAAAGAAAAGTAGTCAGCAAGTGCTCAACATATATGGGAATGCCTTCAAGAATGTTGGAATACCATTCCAAGTGACTACCTCATGAAGCTGGTTGAGAGAATGCCAAGAGTGTACAAAGTGTCATCAAAGCAAAAAGTAGCTACTTTGAAGAATCTAAACTATAAAACATTTTGAATTGTTTACTTTGCTTTTTTTTGCTTACTACATAATTGAACATGTGTTATTTCATAGTTTGATGCCTTCGGCATTGTTCTATAATGTAGAAAATAATAAAAATAAAGAAAAACATTGAATTAGAAGGTGTGTCCAAACTTTTGATTGGTACTGTATATCTACTTTTATTTTATCCACATTCACTGGATATGAGCAATTGCGCACTCTGATCGGCTACTTTACTACTAGGATATCGGCTCATGTACCATAAGTAGAGAAAAGTAAAATGGCAGAACGTGTTGCTGAATCAACTGAGGATGAAATAAAAACTCTACTTGAAAATAAAACTCCCCAAAATACAAAAAAAAGCAACAAAATATGGAATGAAAGTATTTGATGGTAAGAACATATTGTTTGTTTGTTTGTTTGTTTGTTTGTTTGACGGTCCAGTTTCCATCAAATCGTGCGCACTGATTGGCTTGCGAGTGGTCCAGAATCCTATGATCCGGTCCCCGGTTACTGACCTTTGGCGACTCACTCATTCACAACAACAAACATAGTCACAATTGTTTGTCAACATTTATTTTTGCATTTCTCAGTATAATAGCATTCATTTTACAGCATGGATAGCGATAAAGACAGTGTTCACAGCGAAAGCGAGTTTTAGTACCCTGATGAAGACGAAATAAAAGAAAACATTTCAGGAGAAAGTCGAAAACAAGCTTGTAGCAGGTTTGTTCTAAATATCATTTCCCTTTCAGGCACTCTCATTTTCTGTTAGAATTTGGTAAACGGAATTCTGTTAGAATTTGGTAAACAGGCCCAGAAGCCTCGGTCAGTATTTTCAAACCTCAGTCACGGTATTTCACGATACGGACCTCCCAGCTGGTAAATAATATATATATTTATTTTTAAAGAATTATTATAGCATTTTTTACAAATTGCTACTATCATTTCACCAGTTTGTTTACATTCTAAGCGGAAATGATTTTGTCAGACATTTTGTATAAAGTTTTTATGTATTGAATTTCCAAAAAATAAAAATGCTCTGTTTCTCAAAATCCAGTGAATGTGGAGAGAATAAAACAGTTATTCCACTCAATCTTGTCGTACATGGCTTATAGCCAACTCGGTGCTACACGCCTCGTCGCCTATCAGCTCATGTCTCATCTCATTATCTCTAGCTGCTTTATCCTGTTCTACAGGTATGACTCGATTTCATGGAATAACTGTTAAATATATATTTAGGCCTCCACATATCCATATCTGTATCTGCATTTGGAGTTAAAACAAAAGTGGGCATGGTCTAAACCAGAAAGGATTTTTATCACTTATTCATAACTGGTTTCAATTATAGATTTTTGTTTGCGAGGGACTATTTTAAATGATTGTTTTTACCTGTCTGCAAAATTTTCAAATGAATTAAAATTATTTGTTTTCTTTTTCCAAAATAAACACTATAAACAAGCTAGTAGCCTAATTTAAACTAAGGATGAATGTATGAACACTGTAAAAGCACCGCAACTAACATATGCGTAGTCACTGACTTGCAGGCTTCATAGCTGACTGCTCACTGGTGCCCACAAATGTCTGGCAAGATCCCACCTTTAGTCTTAAGAAAAAAAAAAAACCTTACTGATGCTATTCAGACCAAATCATCTACTCATTCTGTATAATGTATTTGGCAATATCCCTAGTACCCACATTCATTCATTCATTCATTCATTCATTTTAGACCAAGTGGTCAATTTGTAGTAAATCTGGAAATTTGGCAATGCTACCCACTGAGCCACTGTGCCACCCTCTGGTCAAACACATCTGCTTTTTAATTCCCAGTTTTAAAAGGTGGTCAGCTATAACAGTCCCAAAGGATACCAGGTACAGGCACTGCCCTTTGTACACTAATGTTCTCCAGAAACAGAAACTCAGGTCATCACCAAACACAGAGCGAGATCAGCTAGTTGGTAGAAATGCTCCCTAGCTCTTTATGCAGGATGTCAGACTATGTGATGTAAAACTGCTGTGTCAAACCCTTTAATACAGCCAGCAGGGGGGTGTGTAGGGAGATGTTTGCCTCAGGCAAATCTGTGGGTGTCCCAGAAGTGTGATGGAAGTAAAGACATGAATAAAAATGTGTTTAACAAAATGATCTTAATATAGAGGGCTATAATACAATGGTCAAAGTTAAAAATGGAAGGTTTAAAATATAAAGTAAGGCCCATGATGAATAAATTACTGTGTAATGTCAAGCTACAAACTTCACTCAGCTTCAGTTACCATTTTATGCTGGAATTGTTGTGGTTCTGAAGTCTCATCTCATCTCATCTCATTATCTCTAGCCGCTTTATCCTTCTACAGGGTCGCAGGCAAGCTGGAGCCTATCCCAGCTGACTACGGGCGAAAGGCGGGGTACACCCTGGACAAGTCGCCAGGTCATCACAGGGCTGACACATAGACACAGACAACCATTCACACCTACGGTCAATTTAGAGTCACCAGTTAACCTAACCTGCATGTCTTTGGACTGTGGGGGAAACCGGAGCACCCGGAGGAAACCCACGCGGACACGGGGAGAACATGCAAACTCCACACAGAAAGGCCCTCGCCGGCCCCGGGGCTCGAACCCAGGACCTTCTTGCTGTGAGGCGACAGCGCTAACCACTACACCACCGTGCCGCCCAGTTCTGAAGTCAACTTTGGGAATACTGGACTTTAATCCCTTGGCCACTGGACTTTAATCTTTCACAGGACAGCACACACACATATATTCACAAGAGCTCTGTACACTGCAATTACAAATCAAAACTTATAATGAAATATAATTTTGAACACAAGCTACTATGCCTCTATCTGACCCTAAAATATGTAAAATCTGATTAAATCAAAATATGTTATAAAATTTCATAGTAAAGTCCTTTTGTAGTTGTTGTAGCTGATTGTATTGCGCGGTTACAACCAAAGACTAAAGCACAAAAACAAGTACATTTGCTTCACATTAACTATTGGAGCGACTACATGACCTCAGACTGGTATACACTTATATACACTATATCACCAAAAGTATACGGACACCTGACCATCACACCCACATGCATACGGTTTTTGAACATGCCATTCCAGATTCAGTCCCCCTTTCACTCTTATAATAACCTCCACTCTTCTGGGAAGCTTTCCACTAGATTTTGGGGCATGGATGAGGGGATTTGTGATCATTCAGTCCAAAGAGCATTAGTAAGATCAGACACTGATGTTGGGTGAGGACACCTGGGGTGCAGTCTGTGTTCCAGTTCATCCCAAAGGTGTTCAGTGGGGTTGAGGTCAGAGCTTGGTACAAACTTGTCAAATTGCTTTGTGCACAGGGGCATTGTCATACTGGAACAGGTTTGGCCTCTTAGTTCCAGTGAAGGGAAATTGTAAAGCAACAGTACACAAAGACATTCTATACAATTGTGTGCTTCCAAATTTGTGGACAACAGTTTGAAGAAGAACCACATATAGTTGTGACAGGCAGGTGTCCACAAACATCTGGAAATGTCGAGTATATTAGACCATCACAGTCCAAGGTCACATTGTATACTGATGTTCCATCATCAAGGAGGGAATGTGGAAAATGTTGCACAAGGAATTGTGGATATGAGGCTCATTCAGGTTTATCCATTGTTTAAAAAAGTGTGATTTATGAAGTGTGCTGTTGTACATGAACATAATTTTTATACTGTATGTCAGTAATCCTTTCTGCTCCAGGGGTACTGTATCATGGCTGACCCCAACTTCCTAACAAGCTGGGATATGCAAAGTTGACGCAATTCACTGTCTTCTTCTAAAATGTATTTTCACAACAGAACATAGTTTCACAGGTGTTAACTGAAATAAACTACACATTTAGCACCAGTACATTCTTTTCTTACACATAGAACCATTTTTCTGGAGTTATCTTTTGCTCTGTTTCTTAGCATCCTAGCTAGCAGGTGAACTTGAGGTGGTGATGAGGGGATTTAATGAGGTATTGCTTATGTCCAATGTTATGTTTGGTATCTAACAATTTTTCAACAGGGTCTTGTCAAAAAAGAAAAAAGCTTCACCAACACTGTCTGTTTAACTAACCATGCTCTACCTTGACAGATTGGCTTTTCTGTAATCGCTTCTCTGTCCCCATCAGTGTGGTATTATTCAATATTCTGGACATGGCTGGTTTTTGTGGTTAGGTCTTTCCCCACATTTCTAGTATGATTACTGATAGAGTTTATATATTACAATATTTTGCATTTATGTTCCTTCAGGAGGACTGCTGGGATTAATCCAATTCAATTTTATTTATTTTATTTATCATTCTGTGGTACACCTCTGCTAAGATGGTAATCTTGGCAGAACTCACAGTACCATGGGAAGAAATGATGGAGGCAGCCTTCAAAATAAAAAAAGAAGAAGTACAGCAAGCTTGCTGCAGCTTGTACAGACACAGGGTGGAAGGTATGCACCTACCCTGCCGAAGTCAGAAGCAGAGGCTTCGTTGGAAAATCCACTCAGCAGCTACTGAAGACCCTTGGAGTCACCAGGTCTAAGCAAAAGAAGGCCCTCAGGGAACTGGCTGAGGAGGCAGAGAAAGGGAGCTTCTGGCTCTGGCTTAGAAGAAGAGACCCAAAGTGAGGGAACCAAGGATCTTAGGGCCAGCAACAGGGAGCAGTAGGGAGACATCCCTACCACTGCCCCACCACCTAGAGACGTTCTGGGCTCAAAGGGGCGAAACATCTGTGAAGGGTGGCTCCCAGCTGACAACCCTGTGGTTGGCTCACTGGCACTGGCGGAGGTGCAACAGGCAGAAATGCCCTGCAGGTAACAAATACATGTGCTTCCATTTATTTGTATAGTGCTTGTATAGCAAGTAAAAACTCCCTGAGATGAGATGATGAAGAAACCATGAGAGGAACCATACTCAAAAGGGAACCCTTCCTCATCTAGGTGATACAATGTACAGTAGTTCAATTGTAAATAATTTTCCTTTTATAACTGTCTACTATATGATCAGAAAGTGCATTTGTTTAACCTGGAACTTGCGAGCTGATGAGCAACTGATGGATAAAAGCATCAGAGTTATTTCTCAGTTCGTTATAGTTTTAACTAACTTTCTGAAATCTATTTTGTTGAAGTTATCGACTGTTCAAAGATAGAGACTTGAGCGCAAAACTGTTCGTAGCAATTGCAGTCCTCAACCATCTTCATGGTTTCTAAGTGGTACCATCCACAGAAATCTAGTTGACTTTTAGGCTGTGTATGTGAGGCCATCCTCATCATCAGCAGCAATTGGTTTTCAGGGATTCCTCTCTGTAATAGGGTGAGGAGTTTAACAATCCAAGAGAGCCTTGGAGTATAGGTTTAGGAACCTTACAAGAACATCCATTGGAAGGTTCCTGCTGTATCAGGCTTGTACCACTGGTCAAAGACCCGAGGGCAGATCAGGGATCCATTACAGAGATGATATCTCATAGGTGACTTGGGAAGGACAGAGGCTTCTCCAGAAGGAGCTGGAATCTGGAGCTGGGGATGGAGAAGTGTGGAGGCCACTGCAACTGTGGAAGAAAAATTAATGCATATTAAAAAAAGAGAGATTTCCTGGAATCCCAATGATATTGGCTTCACTTTTGAGTTATCATCCCCAGGTGTTGTGTTTCTCAGCTCAATAAGTTTGCTCTTACACAGCTGGCTCCTTCCTTCCTTCCTAGTCACAAGCTTGTGGGTCAAATCTCTTGATTACACTGCTTCTCTGGTCATCTCTGTCCATCGCATGACAATACAGCTCATCCATGCTGAAGCCGGTGATTTCTTGCATGTTTTTGATGTAGGTTAGTCGAGGGCTTCCTCTCCAATTACGGCCTTGCACTGTTGTGTATAAAGCATTACGATGTATGGTTGATTCAATTGGTCTTCTCAGCCAGTGTCCAAGGGTACATAGCTGTCTTCCTAGAAGTATTTCTGCAAGGTTTCTCCTTTTGGTGGTAGCCAGGACATATCCGTTGGTGAGTCTATCAGTTTGCTTGATTTTTAACATAATACGATAACAGCTTGTGGCAAACGAGTTCAGCTGGTTACACAATATGAAACAGTTTTCAGCAAGAGCATATTAAACTGTTATAAATATGCCGACTGATTCATTTACTTGCTGCCTTCTTTCATTAGATCCTGCCTTCTAATAAGCCTCTTTCACTTTATTATACTCTTGTTATTCATCAGCGCATAAATCCAGGCACTGCTACTTAACATCTACTTAATTTTTCATTCAATACATCAGGTGGTCACCCTGACAATCTAGCAATGACATCACTGACCAGTTAAAATCTTTCTAAACACTGTATCCATATTGTATACCTTTTTAGGCTTTGAAACCCGAGGAAATAATATTTTGATTCTTGTGCCTGGTGAAGCTCTGACTGGATTGGGGCCATGGACGATGCCTCAAAGGACCTGCATCATATTCTTCTACACATGTATAACGTAATGATTTATGATTCCACTATCTGGTGTCACCTAGGATGGGTTCCTCTTGAGTCAGGTTCTTAGGAGTTCAGAGAGTTTTTCCTCATTATTGGCACATCTGGCTTGTTCATTAGGGCTCTAAATCTGAAATCTACATCCAGACGTCAGTAATACTGCCTTGTGATGATGTCTATTGTCAAAGTGCAGAGGATGAATTGTTATCAAAGTGTTCAAATCTATGTTGTTTTGAAGCACACCCTCACAGAAGTCAGGATTTGATTTATTCATCAAAGCAACTACACCATACCGAAAACCCAGTCTGGAGGGGAAGAAAACAGGAATGGTGTTCATAAACACTGTAATCAGAGAAAAAAGAGATAACCAAATCAAGAAACACTATTTGAAGAAGAACAATGCTCTGTGTTCTCCATGCTCTGGTGAATTTTGTGATTTCTATGTTCACTTGCCAAAGGTTTGTTGAACCTTTTCTATCAATGTATTTCTGAAAGAAATTTTGGAGAGCCTTTTTTCCCCCCTTATAATTATGTGCAAACCAAAAGTATCACATTTGCTCTGATTTGGACTCAAGAAACAAAGAGGAAATAAGTTTGACAGGTTGTGTATGACTACAGTGGCCATTGTTTCTATGTACTATCAAAAAATATGTCAAAAAAATTTATTCTGGATGAAATTTTATTAACATTGGCATTTTGTTTCAGTTTTTTTTTCTCATGCACATACACAGAGTTAGACAGAGGAGATGGTTTGGAATAAACAATTCAACTCCAACAAAGATAAATTCATCAACTTTTGACCACCTCTCTCTCTCGCGTGCGTGCTCTCTGTCTGTATTTTTCTTAGTCATTTGTTCTTTCTCTCTTTTGGCTTCTGTCCCCTGTCTGCTGAGCTGAGACCTGCTTACCCCAGACATTCTGCAACACAGGGAGCACCCAGAGCCCAAAATTCAACTTCTTTTTCCTGCTTAACCAAACGATGACCCTTCTCTCCAGGCAAAGGAACAAAGCTCAGCCGCCCAGAGCCAATGGCTGACCTTTTAATAGGTGGGACACTTGTGGTATTTCTTTTCGTTTCAAATGATTAGTGCTTGGAAGTATATGTCAACAAATTCCAGGTCACAATGAAAGTAAATCAACCGCAAAACAACAGACATGTTTCATTACATGGCTAGAGGATGAAATGTTACTTTAAGGACACAACCTTTTTAAAACAAAGAAAAAATATGATACACTTGGCAAGCATGGATGAAGTAAATGGAGTGAAAAAAAAACAGGCTTGCAGGATGTGATGAAGAATAATTTTTTGTGAATGTTACTAAAATGCTCAGATCAGCATACATGTCAACCTTTGGTCAATCAAACCTGTATAACCAACCTCCAAAATCCGTATTTCCCTTATAAAATCCGTATACGATGCAAATTAAAATAATTTACCTAAAATTTGAATGATAATTAACAATGATATATCCAAGTTACTTTTTATTCAATATTAATAACAATAAACCTTCAGAATGAATACAAAGCTCCAATGTTCGACAAAAACACAAAGTGTCACTCTAATGTTCTGAATTGTACTCCATGACAGCTTTTTTAGCAGTTTGCACCAATACCTCACGAGGCTGCATGTCACAGCAAGTGTCTGTGTTGATCTTGCCGGAGTGCCCATTCAGAATCTTTTCAGTCGCTATTGAAAGTCGCTCAGGTGGAAATACGTGTTTCAAACAAAATGTTACTTCACGGTTGGCGGGATTCTCGCAATGTGGTGTGCGCATGATCAAAAGTGGAACGAAGTCTTGCTACCACGGCCGGCCCAAGGCATAAGCGAATTAAGCACCCGCTTAGGGCCCCACACACCACCAGGGGGCCCCCAAGAGCAGTTGGAATGCCCACCTGCGAAAATATTTTTAATTAAAAAAACGTAATATCAATGACATGATATAGCAGAAACAAAAGACACAAAAATAAGACACAAAATAACGTTTTTTGTATCATTTTCATAGTTGGTACATTAGGTTAACTAATCCTTGCTGCTGGTTGCTGCCACTGCGCTCCTGCACAACCAGACGCACGTGACGTGACAAGAGTTATTCACTTCGGAAGATAGGTGGACTAGATGGCTAAGCCATGTCTCAAAAAAGAAATTATCCATCTGGGGCAGAGAAGAGGAAGAGACAAGAGGAAGAAAAAAGCAGCAAGAAAAAGGTAAATTTGAATGTCCAATGTTATTATTTTTGTGTCATTAAGGTTGTCTATGTTCTGGCTAGGTTGGCTGGATTAGCTAACAGAATGTCTGTCATAGTAGCTAACGTTATGCTACCCAACACAACAAAATGTAGCCTCGGATATCATCTTTAGTTCTAAGCTGAGAGCCATCGCTTTACTTACAAACTCCAACCTAAATGTCATGACCGATATTAGCTCAAGTGGACAAAGTCATTATGACTTTGAGTTTGTTTTGCACATTAGTGCAAAATAAACTGGTTAACTTGTTTACATATACAGTGTCTTGTCTACTGATTTGTTGTTTTACTTACAAATATGCCACACATCACTCTGAATATTTTATATTGCAATAGCCACAAGTTGCAGTATAATGTAAACCAACTAAAAACACAGATTATGGTGGGTGGCTAGACTAACTAGACTAACTGTGTAGCCTAAGAAATAATAAGGCCGTTAGCAGTGTAGTTTTGGTGGTGTGGGGGGCCCCTAAATCAAATTCTGCTTAGGGCCCCTTAAAGGCTTGGGCCAGCCCTGCTTGCTACCACAAGATAACGTGCGATTTCATAAGACTCTTTACTGGCTGTTTGTGCTTTCTGTGGTGTACAGTACGTTTGTAAATGTTATGCGCTCTTTTATCATCGTGGGAATTGATTATAGCTCTAAATAAATATTGAAGTTTTTTTAAAGAATCCGTATAACTTTATTTGTACACCCATATACTATGTTTATTGAATCAAATCCGTATAAAATACGGACATTCCATATAGGTTGACATGTATGGATCAGAGAAGTGCCAATGTAGTAAAGACTAGTCGTTATGTTAGGGTTTTGCTGGGATTCGAACCTGGTTCGTTGGTGTGATAATCCAGCAAACCCCCACTAGGCCACCAGGGGGATGACTCAAATGCAGAGGCGTGAGGCGGAAGTAGAAAAAGAATCAAAAGGTTTATTTAAACTATATACACTATATACAGGGCAAAACAAAAGACAAAAAAAAACCAAAGAGTATAATCCAAAAGAAAAGCAAAGTGCAAAAATTCAAAAGCTAAGAAGATCAAAAAACACAGTACAAAGGAAACTGGAGATAAACATAACAGCACAGAGACTCCGTGACAAGAGGACTGAACTCAGGGGTATAAATAGACAAACTAATTAAGGACACAGGTGAAGATAATTAGGCAATTAACACAAACACAAGACACAGGAACAGTGGCGGCCTCTAGAGGCCAAAATAAACACGACATGAAAAGGAAATAACAGCGGCCTCTAGAGGCCAAAACAGTCCTAGTCCTAACAGGACCCCCCCCTCTAGGAGCGTCTCCTGACGTTCCCAGGGCGATCCGGATGGGCCGAATGGAAGTCCCGACATAGTTCTTTATCAAGGACATCCCGAGCAGGAACCCAGCAGCGCTCCTCAGGACCATAGCCCTCCCAGTCCACCAGATATTGCAACCCGCCGCGGACCCGGCGGGAGTCAAGCAGGCGATTCACAGTGAACACAGTCTGCCCCTGGAAGATGCGGGGGGGTGGGGGGTTCCTAGGGGCAGGGGCATACGTAGACGTCAGTACGGGCCGTAACAGGGAAACATGGAAAGTGGGGTTGATCCTCAGAGTCCGGGGCAACTGGAGCCGGTAGGAGACAGGGTTCACCCTGCGCACCACCTTGAAGGGGCCAATGTAGCGAGGAGCAAGCTTGCGGTTCTCCACCCGCAGTGGAAGGTCCTTAGTGGACAGCCAAACACGCTGCCCAGGGCGGAAAGCGTGTGCAGGTCTTCTATGGCGGTTGGCCTGAGTCTGGTTGGTTCTGGAGGTCTGTATGAGGGTCTTCCTGACCTTGCTCCAGGTCTTGCGACACCGTCTCACATATTGGTTGACCGAGGGCACCCCCGCGTCCTCCTCCTGGTCCGGGAACAGAGGTGGCTGGAACCCGAATTGGCACTGGAATGGCGACAGCTTGGTGGCCGATGACTGCAGGGTGTTGTGGGCGTACTCCGCCCATGGCAGCCAGGTGCTCCACGATGTCGGGTTATCCATAGCCAGGCCTCGCAGGGTGGTTTCCAGGTCCTGGTTGAGCCTCTCCGTCTGACCATTGGACTGTGGGTGAAACCCAGAGGAGAGGCTGGCAGTGGCTCCGATGACCTTGCAGAACCCGTGCCACACTCGGGAGGAGAACTGGGGCCCTCGGTCTGAGACGATGTCCTGTGGAAGACCAAAGACTCGGAAGACATGATTAAACAAAAGTTTCGCAGTTTCAAGAGCAGAGGGGAGTTTGCACAGTGGTATGAAGCGGCAGGCCTTGGAGAATCTGTCAACTAAGACCAAAATGACCGTGTTACCTTGTGACTCAGGGAGACCCGTGATAAAGTCGACTGCCACGTGGGACCAGGGACGCCGGGGAATGGTCAGAGGATGCAGGAGACCCTGGGGACGCTGTCGTGGGTTCTTGGTTCTGGTGCAAACCTCACAGGACAGGACAAATGACCTTACTTCCTTCTCCATGTTAGGCCACCAGAAGCGTCTTTTCAGGAAGTCCAGGGTCCTCCGAGCTCCCGGGTGGGCGGTGAGAGGGGAAGAGTGACCCCACTGGAGAACCTTGGCCCGGGCTTGATGTGGGACGTACAAGAGGCCTGGTGGCCCCGTCCCAGGACCGGGGTCCTGGCGTTGGGCTCGTCGGACAGCCTCCTCAATACCCCAGCGGACAGGGGCCACAATCCGGGACACAGGGATAATAGGCCCGACTTCATTCTCCCTGTTAGTGGCAGAGAACAGTCTGGACAGTGCATCAGGTTTGGTGTTCTTGGAGCCGGGGCGGTATGAGAGGGTGAAGTCAAACCGACTGAAAAACAGGGCCCACCTAGCCTGTCGAGGGTTCAGTCTCTTGGCTTGCTGGAGGTACTCCAGGTTCTTGTGGTCAGTCCAAACCAGGAATGGATGTTGTGCTCCCTCCAGCCAGTGCCTCCACTCCTCAAGGGCCAGTTTGACCGCTAGCAGTTCTCGATCCCCCACATCGTACCGGGACTCAGCAGGACTCAGGCGGTGGGAGAAGTAAGCGCAGGGGTGCAGCTTTCCTTCCGAACGTTGAGAGAGCACCGCGCCGACACCACTGTCCGAGGCGTCCACCTCCACGATGAATGGTTGGGAGGTGTCCGGGAGAACCAGAATGGGTGCCGTGCAGAAGCGGTCCTTGAGGTCTTTGAACGCCTTTTCTGCCTGAGGAGACCAGCCATAAGATCCACCTGTCCCTTTGGTGAGGTCTGACATGGGTGCTGCCACAGAACTGAAGTTCCTGATGAACTTGCGGTAGAAGTTAGCGAATCCTAAGAACCGCTGAACCTCCTTAACGGACTTGGGAGTAGGCCAATCCCGGACGGCCAGGGTCTTGGCAGGGTCCATTTGGAGTTGGCCTGTCCGTACAATAAATCCCAGAAAGGAGACCTCGGGAACATGAAATTCGCATTTCTGGGCCTTGGCGAACAGATTGTTCTGTAGCAGCCTCTGGAGAACCTGGCGGACATGGTGGCGGTGCTCCTGCATGGTCTTGGAAAAGATAAGGATGTCGTCGAGGTAGACAAAAACATATAGGTTAATCATGTCCCTTAAGACGTCGTTGATTAGGGCCTGAAAAACAGCTGGTGCGTTGGTGAGTCCGAAGGGCATCACCTGGTATTCGTAGTGCCCAGACGGGGTGTTAAAGGCAGTCTTCCACTCGTCTCCCTGTCGGATACGGATGAGGTGGTATGCGTTCCGTAGGTCCAACTTGGTGAAGACGGTGGCGCCTTGGAGCAGGTCGAAAGCTGTGGACATCAGCGGAAGGGGATATCGGTTGCGCACAGTGATCTTATTCAGGCCCCTGTAATCAATACATGGTCGGAGCCCCCCATCCTTCTTGCCGACAAAGAAGAAGCCGGCTCCAGCAGGTGAAGTGGAGGGTCGAATAAACCCAGAGACCAGGGCATCTTTGAGGTATTCCTCCATGGCCTTGCGTTCTGGCTGAGAGAGTGAAAACAGTCTGCCACGAGGAGGGGTAGTCCCAGGGAGCAAGTCGATGGCACAGTCGTAGGCCCGGTGCGGAGGAAGAACGGCGGCCCTGCTCTTGCTGAATACCTCCTTGAGATCCCAGTACTCTGTGGGAACTTGAGATAACTCGGTGAGATCAGGGGGCTCGGCAGGAGACACAGGAGAGCTAGAGAGCAGACAAGAGGCATGGCATGCAGGGCCCCATTCCACAACCTGGCTTGTTACCCAGTCTATGCGAGGGTTGTGGCGAGTAAGCCAAGGAAGGCCTAGAATAACTGGGAACTCAGGTGAAGGAATCAGGTGCAGGGATATTTCTTCCTTGTGACCTTGAGACTGGAGGAAGACTGGAGAAGTAACTTGAGTGACTCTTCCATCACCTAACGCTTGGCCATCGAGGGCAGACACAGACAGAGGGACTTCAAGAGGTGCAGTAGGTATATTGATGCTTTGGGCGAAGTGAATATCCATAAAGTTCCCAGCCGCCCCTGAGTCTATCAAAGCTTGACAAGAGTGGACAGACTCACCCCAGGAGATGGAGACCGGGATGTAGATTCCTTGGCCAGGGAGTCCGGGAGAGAGGGTAGGCCCCGTCACAACCCTCCCTCGGCTGGACGGGGCGGTCCTTTTCCCAAGAGTTCGGGACATGATGCTCGGAAGTGACCAGGCTTGCCACAGTAGATGCAGCACTTGTCCCTCCTTCTGCGCTCCCTCTCAGATGCGGAGAGGCGAGTACGACCCACTTGCATGGGTTCTGGACAGTCACTGAAGGAGGTAGACGGTCTCCAGGTAGAGGTAGGGAGGCTGGGGGGGCTCAAGGCTTGGTGGCGTTCTCTCATCCTGTTGTCCAGACGAATAGCATGTGAGATGAGGGTTTCGAGGTCACTTGGGCATCCAATAGAGGCCAGACCGTCCTTGATGGGGTCAGACAGACCATGGTGAAAGGCTGACACCAGGGCAGTCTCGTTCCATCCACTTACTGCTGCGAGTGTTCGGAACGAGATGGCGTAATCTGCGACGCTTCCTCCTTGCCGGATGGACATGAGCTTTCGGGCTGCGTCGGTACTGATGTCTGCCTGATCGAAGACCCGAAGCATCTCTTCAGAAAACAGCTGGAAATCAAAGCACTCAGGTCCCTGTCTTTGCCAGATAGCAGTAGCCCAGGCTCGCGCCTTACCAGCTAATAAGGTGATCACAAAGGCAATCTTGCGGCGATCCGTAGTGTAGGTGGTAGGCTGAAGCTCAAAGGTGAGTTGACACTGGGTAAGGAACTCTCGGCACTCACTGTGCTTGCCGTCATACCTCTGTGGTGCAGGAAGGCTGGGTTCGCGAGGTGAAGAAGGCAGCATTGCAGGAGGCACTGGAGCAGGAGTGGGAGCTGGATCAGGAGCAGGAACTGGATCAGGAGCAGGAGATGCAGGCAGAGATGTCAGCTGTGCCAGGGTTTTCCCAATTTGCTGAAGCAGTTCCTCGTGGCGAGCGAGGGCCTCACGTTGGCTGGTGAGCGTACGTCCATGAGCGTCCATGGTCGCTCCGAAGCGTGTCAAAGCTGCCATAATTCCCTGAAGGTTGGCCGGGTAGACAGTTGAAGCAGCCTCTGCTGAGTCGGTCATGACGGAGTCTTTCTGTTAGGGTTTTGCTGGGATTCGAACCTGGTTCGTTGGTGTGATAATCCAGCAAACCCCCACTAGGCCACCAGGGGGATGACTCAAATGCAGAGGCGTGAGGCGGAAGTAGAAAAAGAATCAAAAGGTTTATTTAAACTATATACACTATATACAGGGCAAAACAAAAGACAAAAAAAAACCAAAGAGTATAATCCAAAAGAAAAGCAAAGTGCAAAAATTCAAAAGCTAAGAAGATCAAAAAACACAGTACAAAGGAAACTGGAGATAAACATAACAGCACAGAGACTCCGTGACAAGAGGACTGAACTCAGGGGTATAAATAGACAAACTAATTAAGGACACAGGTGAAGATAATTAGGCAATTAACACAAACACAAGACACAGGAACAGTGGCGGCCTCTAGAGGCCAAAATAAACACGACATGAAAAGGAAATAACAGCGGCCTCTAGAGGCCAAAACAGTCCTAGTCCTAACACGTTATTACCCGTGAACCTGATTTCCTCTGAATCGTGCTCTTCATAGGGGCTGTGTTAGTCCTAGGGTTTGGTCATACAGCTGCTTGGAATTGGGCAGTCTACCCGAGGAGTCGGGGATCAAACGTAACATTAAGCATTACTGTTATGTTTGCACATCGGAGTATAAACAATAGATTCGCAGAGACAGTTTACCTGATCGTAACTGAAGCTTTATGTGCAGGGAGGCAAGTTTATACGATATGATGGATCTGTCACCAAGTTTTTGCTGCCATATTAGCATGCTTATAAACAATTAAGGAGGTAACATAATAGACTGCTTTCAACTGGATGATGTATCTTAATATCATGTAGCACTTTACATGTAGCGCCCTGTAAGCCTATATGTTTTCACTGTGCTCTGTCAAAATGACAGAAATCACTCCCCGTGTCTCCTTAGTGACATGGACTCGGCCCTAGCGGAAGTCTCTGGAGAGGAGTGCTGATTGTGAGGTCCCGTACAATCGAAACTCTCAGGCTTCCCCACCAAGGCTGCGCGCAGTGTGTTAACATGAGCATGCAGCCTATGGGAAATAATAGTGTCTTGGATTAGCACAGTATGTTAGTATAAGCATGTACTGTAGCTTACGGGAAATGAATAGTGTCTTGGATTAGCACTAATCCCATGTTTTGCAAAATCAAAAATGCTGTCTTGGGCCCCTCTGGGGTGTCACCAATTCATGTGCAAAGTATGGAGTATATGCGTCCAGCTGTGTCGATTTGCATAAGTGAACAGACAGGCAGACAGATGGGCAGCCTTCTTTTAGTAGTATAGATGACAAGTGGGTGATGCTGCAAGCCAATCAAGATTTTTTTTTTTTAACAACTGCTTTACAAACACATCATACAGCTCATTGTAAGGATGTATTGAAACCCAGAGTGGGTGTGGCATAAACTATAGGAGTTTTGATTTAAATTTTTACCTACACAAACACTGGAAAAGGGCGGCACGGTGGTGTAGTGGTTAGCGCTGTCGCCTCACAGCAAGAAGGTCCTGGGTTCGAGCCCCGGGGCCGGCGAGGGCCTTTCTGTGTGGAGTTTGCATGTTCTCCCCGTGTCCGCGTGGGTTTCCTCCGGGTGCTCCGGTTTCCCCCACAGTCCAAAGACATGCAGGTTAGGCTAACTGGTGACTCTAAATTGACCGTAGGTGTGAATGTGAGTGTGAATGGTTGTCTGTGTCTATGTGTCAGCCCTGTGATGACCTGGCGACTTGTCTAGGGTGTACCCCGCCTTTCGCCCGTAGTCAGCTGGGATAGGCTCCAGCTTGCCTGCGACCCTGTAGAAGGATAAAGCGGCTAGAGATAATGATAATGAAACACTGGAAAACATTGAAAAAAAAACTAGAAGTAGAACTTGCCTACTGGGAAGCCAGAGCCTAATGGTTAGAGGAGCAGCTTTAGGACCAAAACGTGACCTGTTCAATTCCCTGCACCAGCACGAATGGCTGAAGTGCCCTTGATTAAGACACCTAACCCCCAGGCTGCTCTGGGTATATTGTATGTTGCTCTGCATAAATTCCTGCAATGTAAATGCCATGACCATTAAGTTCATAACGGCTCTCAACTACAGAAATGTCTGCTCATAGAGTTATTATTTTGGTTTCTACCTGCCTGCAATATTTTCTTACAAATTTAGTTGGTTTTAATTTCCACAATACAAACAAATAGCCTCATTTAAACCACTGCAACCCTGACCAGGCAGTTCCTAAGGATGACTGAATGCAGTAAATGCCTTGCTTATTAAAGAACATGGTCTTTGTTTGTCAACAAACTTCATTCCTGATCTCTGTCCTACACCGGCATGAAAGTACAAACCCATCCATTCATCATCTGTAGCTGCTTATCCTGTTCTACAGGGTCGCTGGCAAGCTGGAGCCTATCCCAGCTGACTATAGGTGAGAGGTGGGGTACACCCTGGACAAGTTACCAGGTCATTGCAGGCCTGACACAGAGACAAACAACCATTCACACTCACATTCACACCAACAGTCAATTTAGAGCCACCAATTAACCTACCCTGCATGTCTTTGGACTGTGGAGGAAACCCACGCAGACATGGGGAGAACATGCAAACTCCACAGAAAGGCCCTCGTCGGCCACTGGGCTTGAACCCAAAGCCTTCTTGCTGTGAGGCAACAGTGCTAACCACTACACCACCATGCCACCAGAAAGTACAAACCTTCATGTTAAAATTTTCTTTTGATGCATCCAGTGAGATCTCAGTCCTGATAAATATCTCTAGTCTCAACAAGATGCTCTGCAAAAAAGAGAATAGTGCTTCTATTCATTTCTGTATTTGCATTCATTTAGAACACATCATCTGTTCATTCTGAATAATATACCTGAAGAGTATTTATGGTTACATCCCTACTGTGCTGCTTTGAAACTCATGTGACTAGCTCGGCCTGTCCAACAATGCTTGCAGCTGCCAAGTGAAGAGAGGGACTGACTAATCCCAAAGGTACTTAATCTTGTCATACAGTAAGTGATGCCTTCACAAGAAACCCTGGCAGCTCTGTGACTGTCTCAAGTAGAAGACTGTCAGCACTGAAATCTCTGTAAAGCACAGTTAATACTCTAAGATGGGATAGTAATAGTATCAGACCCTCTCAAAGAGAAATGTAAACTCATTACAAAGAGGCACCAAAGTTTAGATACACCAAGAAGGATTACGGCCAGAAAAGGCATACAGTGGTGCTTGAAAGTTTGTGAACCCTTTAGAATGTTCTATATTTCTGCATAAATATGACCTAAAACATCATCAGATTTTCACACAAGTCCTAAAAGTAGATAAAGAGAACCCAGTTAAACAAATGAAACAAAAATATTATACTTGGTCATTTATTTATTGAGGAAAATGATCCAATATTACATATCTGTGAGTGGCAAAAGTATATGAACCTCTAGGATTAGCAGTTAATTTGAAGGTGAAATTAGAGTCAGGTGTTTTCAATCAGTGGGATGACAATCAGGTGTGAGTGGGCACCCTGTTTTATTTAAAGAACAGGGATCTATCAAAGTCTGATCTTCACAACACATGTTTGTGGAAGTGTATCATGGCACGAACAAAGGAGATTTCTGAGGACCTCAGAAAAAGCATTGTTGATGCTCATCAGGCTGGAAAAGGTTACAAAACCATCTCTAAAGAGTTTGAACTCCACCAATCCTCAGTCAGACAGATTATGTACAAATGGAGGAAATAGAAGACCATTGTTACCCTCCCCAGGAGTGGTTGACTAACAAAGATCACTCCAATAGCAAGGCGTGTAATAGTCGGTGAGGTCACAAAGGACCCCAGGGTAACTTCTAAGCAACTGAAGGCCTCTCTCACATTGGTTAATGTTAATGTTCATGAGTCCACCATCAGGAGAACACTGAACAACAATGGTGTGCAAGGCAGGGTTTCAAGGAAGAAGCCACTGCTCTCCAAAAAGAACATTGCTTCTTGTCTGCAGTTTGCTAATGATTACGTGGACAAGCCAGAAGGTTATTGGAAAAATGTTTTGTGGACGAATGAGATCAAAATAGAACTTTTTGGTTTAAATGAGAAGCATTATGTTTGGAGAAAGGAAAACACTGCATTCCAGCATAAGAACCTTATCCCATCTGTGAAACATGGTGGTGGTAGTATCATGGTTTGGGCCTGTTTTGCTGCATCTGGGCCAGGACGGCTTGCCATCATTGATGGAACAATGAATTCTGAATTATACTAGCAAATTCTAAAGCAAAATGTCAGGACACCTGTCCATGAACTGACTTTCAAGAGAAGGTGGGTCATGCAGCAAGACAACGACCCTAAGCACACAAGTCATTCTAGTAAAGAATGGTTAAAGAAGAATGAAGTTAATGTTTTGGAATGGCCAAGTCAAAGTCCTGACCTTAATCCAATCGAAATGTTGTGGAAGGACCTGAAGCGAGCAGTTCATGTGAGGAAACCCACCAACATCCCAGAGTTGAAGCTGTTCTGTACGGAGGAATGGGCAAAAATTCCTCCAAGCCGGTGTGCAGGACTGATCAACAGTTACCGGAAACGTTTAGTTGCAGTTATTGCTGCACAAGGGGGTCACACCAGATACTGAAAGCAAAGGTTCACATACTTTTGCCACTCATAGATATGTAACATTGGATCATTTTCCTCAATAAATAAATGACCAAGTATAATATTTTTGTTTCATTTGTTTAACTGGGTTCTCTTTATCTACTTTTAGGACTTGTGTGAAAATCTGATGATGTTTTAGGTCATATTTATGCAAAAATATAGAAAATTCTAAAGGGTTCACAAACTTTCAAGCACCACTGTATCTTTCTCTCAGTAATTTTTTTTCTAAATATTGTAATAGAACAGCTGTTATAAATAATTAAGTCTACATGTTGTATCATACCAACACACTCTTGAGTTCTAGAAAAGTAGGTTGGAAAAGTACCCAAATTCTTTACTCAAGTAAAATTGTGATTACTCAACCAAATAAATAATCTGGTAAAAGTTGTAGTGCAGCTTCAAATCTTTCACTCATGTTAAAGTAAGCATAATCTCTATTCATAAAAAGGACACCGATTTTATATTAGGGCGGCACGGTGGTGTAGTGATTAGCACTGTTGCCTCACAGCAAGAAGGTTCTGGGTTCAAGCCCAGTGGCTGATGAGAGCCTTTCTGTGTGGAGTTTGCATGTTCTTCCCGTGTCTGCGTGGGTTCCCTCTGGGTGCTCCGGTTGCCCCCACAGTCCAAAGACATGCAGGTTAGGCTAACTGGTGGCTCTAAATTGACAATAGGTGTGAATGTGAGTGTGAATGGTCGTCTACGTCTATGTGTCAGCCCTGTGATGACCTGGTGACTTGTCCAGGGTGTACCCTGCCTCTTGCCCATAGTCAGCTAGGATAGGCTCCAGCTTGCCTGCGACCCTGCACAGAATAAGCGGTTATGGATAATGGATGGATGATTTTATATTAGTACCTCTGTCTTTCCTGTTTTTCCACATTACACATGTTCATATTGAAATTGAAAAATATTTGTGACATGTTTAGTGATTCTGGTGCTAATGTGTTGCTCAGTGTGTTAGACATTAGCATTATTATTGTTATTGTTAGCATCTTTTCTCAAGCACCATTTTTCATTGGCATTCAATCTTATCTTCTTCTTCTTTTGACTGCTTCTGTTAGGGGTCGCCACAGTGACTCTGTTCCACATATTTGATTTGGCATAGGTTTTACACCGGATGCTCTTCCTGACACAACCCTCCCTAGTCTATCCAGGCTTGGGACCGGCACTAAGGCCCTGTTCACACGGCAACGGATTCAGGTGAATCTGATAAAATTGTTTATCGTTTCGGCCTGGCGTCCACACGGCACCGGCGTTTTGGGTGCCCCAAAACGAGAACGGGTTCCAGAGTGGAAAAATCTGGCAACGGCGCCGTTGCGAAGTTGTCTGGATGAGTAGAACGGATTTGTTTACGATGACGTCACAACCACATGACTAGAACAAGCAGCGCTCTCGCTGTTTTGTATGAACCACTGCATTGCATTCACTTTTGTATACAGCTTTTCTTTTAAATAAACAAGTAACTGAACCATTTCTTGAATTTCTTTTTTTTTATTGGATAAGACTGCTTTTCAAAATGTTCACACACAATATAAAAAGTTATATAAATTATATAAAAATGCTTTTCAAAATGTTCACACACAGTAAGAAAATTAAGTTATATAAAACTATGCACACTAATAAAACTAATTTGTACACACAGAAGGCACGATTTCCTCGCGTAGTCGCAGCCATCTTCTTCTTGTTGTGTGTTTGTTCCTGACAGTGCTTCACACCGGGTAGAAGAAGGGGTTTATGCGCATGCGTCTACTTCTTCTATTGTTCTGGTGTCTCCGATGGGACCGTCTTACAGCGCCCCTAGAGGTGTGGCATGTGCATTGCATCATTTTCAGCAAGCGTTGCGTTGCCATATGTACCTGATATTTTACTGATCCGTTGCCCATGTGGACGCGATTTTTTTTTTAATAAAATCTCGTTGCCGTTGTCGTGTGGATGTAGCCTAAGTGTGCAATGGCTTGTGCAAACCCAATGACTGGATATTTTACCTCATCTGCATGTCTTTGAACTGTGGGAGGAAACTGGAGCACCCAGAAGAAACTCACGCAGACACGAGGAGAACACACAAATTCCACACAGAAAGTCAGCCATGAGGATCGAACCCGGAACCTTCTTCCTGTAAGGTGACAGTGCTAACCACTGCAAATGGTGCAAATGCTGGACTCAAAGTGCCAGAATGCAACACAGCTATTGCATACGATGCGGTTACACTGAATTTCAACAGAGACATGGCTCGGCTAGATAGCCAACTACGAGATGATGAGCGTGATGGTGTTGATTGCAGTATTTACATGAAGGTTCAGCCTTTAGAAGGTATTCTGTTTGAGGAGAATCTGTAGATGAGAAGATGATAGAGCTGGACATTCTAAAGCACCACTGCATAAGTCACTTTAGGTAGAGATGAAACAATCCCACTGGCACCTCTATCAGCAGGTAGTTGAACAGCATTGTGGGTAATGTTGGAAATCATTAACCAAAGTGAAAACAGAACAACATCCATCCAACCATCTGTAGCCACTTATCCTGTTCTACAGGGTTGCAGGCAAGCTGGAGCTTATCCCAGCTGACGATGGGTGAGAGGCGGGGTACACCCCAGACAAGTCGCCAGATCATCGCAGGGCTGACACATAGAGACAAACAACCATTCACACTTACATTCATTCCTACGGTCAATTTAGAGCCACCAATTAACCTAACCTGCATGTCTTTAGACTGTGGGGGAAACCGGAGCACCCAGAAGAAACCCACGCAAACATAGGGAGAACATGCAAATTCCACACAGAGAGGCCTTCGCTGGCCACTGGGCTCAAACCCAGGACCTTCTTGCTGTGAGGCGACAGTGCTAACCACTACACCACCGTGCCACCCAACAGACCAACACGTTGATAAAAAAGTTTCAACTAAAAAGTTCAACTTGGAACTTCATTATAAAGTAAATCTTGGTCACTACTGAAAGGTCCCATGGCATGGTGGTTTGTTGATGCTTTAAACGGGCTCGTGGAGGTTTCCGGATGTTATATCCGCAGCCTTTCTCGAAATGAACCCTCGGCACGTAGATATAGCCTCCTGGGAGAAAGCCCCATTTCAGCGCTTTTCCCAGTGCGTCGTTTTGCTAATGAGAAGCAGGAGGCAGGGAAGGGTAGAGGGTGGGGGCGGGTCTTATCATTAATATTCATGACATGTAAACATGTTACCTCTGATTGGCTAACAGCACTGTGACACTACCTCCAGTGGGTCAGAACAAGCGGATGTGGGTGTCTTACTATGGCGAGAGAGAAGGAACAAACCGCGAAGGGAAAAATACCGCGTGCTGACATCATTAAGGTGCGACGCGAGGAAATAAAATAAATTCAACAAATGTTTGGGTTTTTACTGAACAAACAAACAAATAAAATGAACGAGTGACTTAAAAAAAAGAATGTGGGTGTCTTTGTAAAAACTGTTTTGATTGGCTATTATAACAGAGGTAGCGCAGAGTACCTGGCTAACTGCAGGAAGCGGTTAGCTGCACAGCTAATGTAGCCATTGCAAGGCTAACGTGGCACCGATTTTAAAACACGGCAAAACATAAGCTCATAAGTTACAGTCAATTTCCAGACTAAACTCAGTTTAACAGAGCATGCTGCATGCTTTTTGGTTTTGTAGCGCAGAGTACCTGGCTAACTGCAGGAAGCGGTTAGCTGCACAGCTAATGTAGCCATTGCAAGGCTAACGTGGCACCGATTTTAAAACACGGCAAAACGACTTAACAGTTATACACTTACTTGTTCTGTGTTTGTGGCTGATGCGGCAGGGATGCTTGGTATGGACCCAGGCTTCAGTGACAGTTGATGTGCAAAACCTGCCCTGTACTGTCCCAAGTTGTGGAAACATTCATCAGGAAAATGCTTCCGACAAACATACACCATCTTAGGTAGACTCGACGGCATATTATTGGAGTAAATAAAATTAAGCCACTGCGTCTTCAGGGGCTCTCCCGTCGGCAGTAAAAACAGACTCCTTTCTGTGTTGTCACATCCATGTACAGCGCAACTTCCATGTTTGGTGGCAACTTTTGAGCTGGGCGGGCAATCCATACAGTGGGTGGGAATCCAGAGGGGGGGCGTGGGGATCATCTCCCTTGCTGACGTAGGCAAGGGAAGAGTTTATCAACGCGCCGTTTTGACGCGCCATTCTCAAATGTTGGGCATAGTTTGGTTTACACATTATGAAATTTCTAGCCACTGGGGTGACTTAAGAAGGTCAGAGGAACTCATTTTAACGTTAAAAAACCTCAGAAAGTGAAAATTTCATGCCATGGGACCTTGAAGAACTTCTGGGGAAACTGTAGCCTAATGGCTAAAGAAGCAGTTTTGGGACCAAAAGGTTACCAGTTTGATGCCCTGGACCAGCAGGAATGGTTGAAGTGCCCTTGGGCAAGGCACCTAACCCCCAATTGCTCCCTAGGCTGTTCTTTGTATGTTGCTCTGGATAATGTCATTAATGAAGATCACATATTGATTATAAAGAGTAATATTCAGGGTGGATTTCCTTCCAATTCAGTTATTCTCAAATTATCATACTGGCTATTTTTCCGCAATCATGTGACAGATACCACACTAACATGTCACTGCAAGGTATCAAACTGCCACACTTGTAAGAAAGCACCAACTGCACTCTTCCATACAAATGATCTCAAAGAGAACAGAGACTCTCTTGCAGTCTTGGAAACAGGCAATACTTCAGCTAGTGGAGTCTGTTATCACAGCACAGAGGCCATGAACTGGCCTGTAGTTACTGCTTGAACATCAAACACATCAATGCCACTGTGGCTGAAGGCCAAGGCACTTTTTCACCTGATCTCTGTGTAGACAGGTTTCACCTGGCTTTCCTCACTAAATAACACACTCCAGCAGGTTTGGGGTGGCTTTTGTCAAGCGCGCGAGATTGTCATCAGGCCACAGCCATTTCCTCTCAGCACTCCCACACTTTCCTTCTGAAATTACACACACTCGTAGCTGATCCTCCCTCTGGACACTGGTGTTATAACCTCCGTGGGGCAAGCAATTGAGGCTTTACATCATCACGCTTGTGAATGATCCATTAAGCAAAATGACTGGGGTAAAAGATCAGGCTCCAGTGTACTGTGTTCCACCATAGCAGTGGTCACTCTAGACTGCAACATTATTATTTACATGACTTATGGGCTTGATGCACTTTTGCTGATTAGGCCAACTGTGAAAATGCTCAATGGCCTTGATTTGAGAAAGTGGGGGCAGAATCATGATTGTTTACTTGCCACCATATGCTTTATGGTACAAGTTTGTCCAAATAGCACAACAATGAAGAACTGAAGAACAGTGACAAGGAACTTTTACATAACCTACAACCCCGATTCCAAAAAAGTTGGGACAAAGTACAAATTGTAAATAAAAATGGAATGCAACGATGTGGAAGTTTCAAAATTCCATATTTTATTCAGAATAGAACATAGATGACATATCAAATGTTTAAACTGAGAAAATGTATCATTTAAAGAGAAAAATTAGGTGATTTTAAATTTCATGACAACACCACATCTCAAAAAAGTTGGGACAAGGCCATGTTTACCACTGTGAGACATCCGCTTTTCTCTTTACAACAGTCTGTAAACGTCTGGGGACTGAGGAGACAAGTTGCTCAAGTTTAGGGATAGGAATGTTAACCCATTCTTGTCTAATGTAGGATTCTAGTTGCTCAACTGTCTTAGGTCTTTTTTGTCGTATCTTCCATTTTATGATGCGCCAAATGTTTTCTATGGGTGAAAGATCTGGACTGCAGGCTGGCCAGTTCAGTACCCGGACCCTTCTTCTACGCACCCATGATGCTGTAATTGATGCAGTATGTGGTTTGGCATTGTCATGTTGGAAAATGCAAGGTCTTCCCTGAAAGAGACGTCGTCTGGATGGGAGCATATGTTGCTCTAGAACCTGGATATACCTTTCAGCATTGATGGTGTCTTTCCAGATGTGTAAGCTGCCCATGCCACACGCACTAATGCAACCCCATACCATCAGAGATGCAGGCTTCTGAACTGAGCGCTGATAACAACTTGGGTCGTCCTTCTCCTCTTTAGTGCGAATGACACGGCGTCCCTGATTTCCATAAAGAACTTCAAATTTTGATTCGTCTGACCACAGAACAATTTTCCACTTTGCCACAGTCCATTTTAAATGAGCCTTGGCCCAGAGAAGACGTCTGTGCTTCTGGATCATGTTTAGATACGGCTTCTTCTTTGAACTATAGAGTTTTAGCTGGCAACGGCGGATGGCACGGTGAATTATGTTCACAGATAATGTTCTCTGGAAATATTCCTGAGCCCATTTTGTGATTTCCAATACAGAAGTATGCCTGTATGTGATGCAGTGCCGTCTAAGGGCCCGAAGATCACGGGCACCCAGTATGGTTTTTCAGCCTTGACCCTTACGCACAGAGATTCTTCCAGATTCTCTGAATCTTTTGATGATATTATGCACTGTAGATGATGATATGTTCAAACTCTTTGCAATTTTACACTGTCGAACTCCTTTCTGATATTGCTCCACTATTTGTCAGCACAGAATTAGGGGGATTGGTGATCCTCTTCCCATCTTTACTTCTGAGAGCCGCTGCCACTCCAAGATGCTCTTTTTATACCCAGTCATGTTAATGACCTATTGCCAATTGACCTAATGAGTTGCAATTTGGACCTCCAGCTGTTCCTTTTTTGTACCTTTAACTTTTCCAGCCTCTTATTGCCCCTGTCCCAACTTTTTTGAGATGTGTTGCTGTCATGAAATTTCAAATGAGCCAATATTTGGCATGAAATTTCAAAATGTCTCACTTTCGACATTTGATATGTTGTCTGTGTTCTATTGTGAATACAATATCAGTTTTTGAGATTTGTAAATTATTGTATTCCGTTTTTATTTACAATTTGTACTTTGTCCCAACTTTTTTGGAATCAGGGTTGTAATTTATGCAGCAGCATACAGCTGCCAGTAAATGCCAAAGGTTTGGTGTGCTTGTGCAACACACTAACATGCCTTAGACAGGTGCAGGTTAAATAAGCCACTGGGAAAACCAGGATTCTCTGAGCTTGAAACCTGACTGGAAAATCATGTCGAAGAAAACTGCCACCTTTCGCCTGTGGAAGATCCTCTTCAAAATTTCCAACCCTTCACCAAATGTTCCTGGTCACTTTAACTGAAGATTAATGTCTCTCTGAGCAGGGAAGAAGTCGAAAGATTAACAGAGTTTCTCCAGCAGTCACACAGATGGCTTTCCCATCCCACCTTTCTCTCTCCTCATCTTCTTTCACTCTTTCCGTCTCTTTCTCTGAAACCTTGGGCCTGCTCCAGCTCTGCTTATTTCATCTTTTGGGCAGCCCATCACTCCGGAACCCCTCCATCGTCACAGCAACGGTGTACACACACTAGAATGGAAGTGACGGCGGCATGGGTCAACTCCCATTGGCTGGAGCCGGAGAGATGCAGTGTGGGATGCCGGGAAGGGGCTAATGTCAAGCACAGCTGGCTGGGCTGGATAACCCGTTTCCTTCCCTGAACGTGTCAGCGGAACCCGAACTGAAAACAGGAAAGCGCTTCCCAGTGCTCTCACAGGACTTCATATCCATGTGATCCGAAGATCACGTGCCGAAAACAAGCAAGCAAGGACTTGTAAACATAAACAAATGTCTCCCAAGCAGCTGATTAGGCGCAGTTATCAAAGTTGCTCACACCTTCCAAACTATTTCCAGGGGAGTAATAAGCTTGTTCTTAAATTGGTACATATTTCAGTCACAGATTTGATGCTTGCATTTGTTTCTCATTCAACCACGTTGGCTGGATCTCAAAAGAAAGCAGCTGAAGGCAAAAGCAGAACCAAGAAGTCATCTGCATAATTGGCTCTGCTTACACAAGTGTAGATATAATACTATTAGGTTTCTATTGGCAAGTCTTGGTAAGTTAACCATCACTCATTATGACTCTCTCACCCAATGTTCCCACTAGCAAGTGACAAAGCAACAGCACACCATTCACATTCATTTTCTATGTACAAGGAAAACACTTCTAATTTCAGCAATAGTGCGACAAACAGCGTTTGAAATTAGATTTTTTCAATTCCATTCAAAATTAAATATGACACACTAACATGACAATACAAAACAACTGGTTTGAATTATTCCTATGGTGCATGCAGTCTGAAATTTCTTTAGTCCCCCATTCACAACTTTATTTATCTCATTCTCATTATCTCTAGCCGCTTTATCCTGTTCTACAGGGTCGCAGGCAAGCTGGAGCCTATCCCAGCTGACTACAGGCGAAAGGCGGGGCACACCCTAGACAAGTCGTCAGGTCATCACAGGGCTGACACATATGCCGCTTTTCCACTACAAACGCGGCTGAGCCGTGCCGTGCCGAGTCGAGCCGAGTCGAGCTGAGCGGGGCTATTGAAGTTGCATTTCGACTACAACCGCGCTGAACCGTGCTGGCTGGAAGTGGGTGGACACATTGGGTGGAGTTAGCAAAAGTGGGTGGACGTCACGTGATGTCGTTAAGCAGCGCAAACAGTGACATCAGTGACAGTGGCGGAACAAGTCAGAGCCGGGCCGGGGGCGGGGCAAATGACCGGGCATTTTATTAAAGCTTATCATAACATCATTTTAGGCTACAAAATGTCCGCAACTGCGGTGTTTACCAATTTCAACACTACCGGGTGCAACTATGTTATTTAGTACATCAAGTCCTTCAAACGAACATGTAACTCAGAAACAAAAAACATTAGGATACTGTACATGGCTCATAATAAAACATCAATAGCCTATACTGCGCACATTATTTGAAGGGCATACGAATGAGCGCTCAGAGTGGTGACAGGAAGAGTCAGAAATAAAAGGAGGGCGGTGCAAACCTCACTGAATGCACTGTGTTTACCAATTTCAACACTACGGGGTGCAACTATGTTATTTTGTACATTAAGTCCTTCAAACGAACATGTAACTCAAACAAAAAAACATTCGGCGACATACTGTACATGGCTCATAATAAAACATCAATAGCCTACTGCGCGCATTATTTGAAGGGCATACGACGAGCCTTGCGCTCCGCGAACTCGTCCACGATGCTCTGTATGTCACTGATTCAGTGATCTTTTAAGCGGTAGTCTCACGACCCGAATAGTAAACAATAAACATGGAGGACATGGAGTCGTTAGTATTGCTGGTCTCGGTGCTGTGGCTTGTTGTCACCTACAACGCCAACAGATACTGGCAAGAGCGTATAGATGAGGCGAGGCGCATAAGGCTTCAGAAATTCTCGTAATTCGTAATTATTCTTCTTCCGGGTTTGCGGTGTTTACAGATCCCAGCGCGCTCGCGGGGCGTGTGTGGGCATGTGAGGACACTCCTCCTCACCAATCAGTGCACAGGGGAGTGTCTGCTCACGCCCCCAACCTCAGTCGGCACGGTTTGGCTCGCTTCAGCCCCACTCCAAAACGGTGCGAGTTTTAGGGGCTAAGCAGGGCTGAAACGAGCTGAGTCGTGCTGGTTTTTGGTAGTCGAAACGCGAGCCGTGTCGGGCTGAAGTGAGCTGAAGCGAGCTGAAGTGAGCTGAAAAAGGGTAGTGGAAAAGGGCCAATAGACACAGACAACCATTCACACTCACATTCACATCTACGGTCAATTTAGAGTCACCAGTTAACCTAACCTGCATGTCTTTGGACTGTGGGAGAAACCGGAGCACCCGGAGGAAACCCACGCGGACACGGGGAGAACATGCAAACTCCGCACAGAAAGGCCCTCGCCAGCCACGGGGCTCGAACCCGGACCTTCTTGCTGTGAGGCGATAGCGCTAACCACTACACCACCATGCCGCCCAACTTTATTTATAACCAGCAATTAATTCTGGTTAACTGTTTGATGCTCAAAAATGGAAGAAAATCTTATAACCCTGGTTTCATCCAACCCTATCATATACCCCATGTATACGTTAAGAAGAAGCAAAAAAATTAGGAAAGATGTAGCAGAAATTGTTAGTGCCTCTGTTGAATGTACATAGCTTTTAAGAATTAGTTTGCTTTGCTAATCTGTCAACAAAGCAAGTACTAAGCCGAGCATGCAACATGCAAATCAAAGAACCAATTTACACACTGATTAGTGCACTATATAATTTATGTTAAACCAATATATCCATCCATCCATTATCTGTAACCGCTCATCCTGTGCAGGGTTGCATGCAAGCTGGAGCCTATCCCAGCTGACTATGGGCGAGAGGCAGGGTACACCCTATATATAAAAAACAGGCATAATTTAACAGACACTCTTATTCAGAGCAACATACAACATACCCAGAGCAGCCTGGGGAGCAATTGGGGGTTAAGTACCTTGCTCAAGGGCACTTCAGCCCTTCCTGCTGTTCCAGAGAATCAAACCAGGAACCTTTTGGTCCCAAAGCTGCTTCTCTAACCATTAGACCATGGCTTCCCCCATAAACTAGTTAACTTTAGTTGGTGATGTGGTGGTTAGCACTGTCACCTCACAGCAAGAAGGTTCCGGGTTTGAACCTCACAGCCGATGGGCGGGCCTTTCTGTGTGGAGTTTGCACAGGTTTCCTCTGGGTGCTCCAGTTTCCTCCCACAGTTCAAAGACATGCAGATTAGGTAAAATACCCAGCCACTGGGCTTGCACAAGCCAGTGCATACTTAGTACTGGTCCCAAACCTGACTAGATTGGAGAGGGTTGCATCAGGAAAGGCATCCAGTGTAAAACCTATGCCAAATCAAATATGCAGAACAGATGTACTGTGGTGACCCCTAATGGGAGCAGCAAAAAGAAGAAGAAGAAGAAACTAGTTAACTTTAGTTGATACAGTATGGTATACTACCATAGTAGATACATGCTACTACCATTTCTCATTGGAAGTAAAAGAAATCTCTGGACACGCCACGCCCTCAAATGATAACAGTAGACAAGGTGCACATGACTTGTCACTTACTTGTGTGAATGTGCAGTCCAAGTTTCAAAGGTAGAGTACGTACTATTTTTATCTTTCCAAAAAGAATATGCAAAGATATATATTTTCATCAAATGCTGCTACAGTCTTTGCTATTTTTAATTTTAAACACAATATGCTTCAGCCAGTATCTGGCACCTATCTATTTTAATTGCCCAATAAAATTATATAAAGGATCTTCGAGTGCAAAATATGGCTGTAGGCGTATAATGATCTGACCCGTACTTCATCCAGGGTACTTATTAAAACGTGATCCCAGTGAAATGATCTGGAACCATCCAAACAGATGACTCATTTAGGAAAACTCCCCTTTTAGCTCTCGACAGAGCAGAATTGATTCTCACGGTATCTAAAAGTAAGATTCAGCTCCTTAACACTTTGAACCCGAAGCCTAAACAAAATCCTGTCAAAACCACATTTGCACTAATCACGCTACATATGTAGTAAAATTACAGGACGGTTGCTGTTTGGATTTAAATAAACTTTTTCTGTGGTGTGTCCTTTATAGTGGTCACGCTCATGATGCTGTCCTGCTGTGACCCAGTCTGTGTTTGACATCAAGTCATTTATGCAGAACAGACGGGAAGAAATCAGACATGAAAAATATCTGGCAATTGCTGACATCTGAAACAACCTTAATTCCCCAGAGAGGAACTGAATCACTCCACTCTAAGCTACTATTTTCATTGAACCTCTGAACAAATAGAGTTGTGTTTTTGGACCTTGCACCTGTTGAGTTCATCATTGTGAAGTGTAGTCAAACAACGCTCATTCAGTTCGTAAACATCTGGATGTAGTGAGAGTGCAAAAGTTAAGACACCATATTATTTTATTGCATTGACACTTCTTACATAAATGCTGCATTCTTCGATCTCTGGGTTGTGCAATGACCTCAAATAAATGTGTCCCCCCACCCCCATCCAGGGCCAGAACTGCCAAAATTGTCTGACTAAAGCTGAGTGCTCACTACACAGCTTTCAAAATCTCAGAAGTGGTTTGGTGATAATGTAGTGGTGTGCAAAATACATGATTGGTCTCAGATGAGGCACGAACACTAAAGAATCTTTCACCTTAAAAAACAAGAGTGCTCTGAGAGCACAATATCCCCCGCTGGCAACTATGCCATAACTCTGGTAAAATTTGACTGAATTGAACGAAAATGCAATATGCGTAGTATTGACATATAACAAAGAATACTGTCGAGTTTTGTGAAATTCCTCCAAAAATTGTAAGAGGAGTTGATTTCAGACGGTGAGCACCCTTCCTGAGACGGACAGATGGACAGACGGATGGACAGACATCACCATAATATAATCCCCCTTCGGGCCTTTCGGCTAGCGGGGGATTAAAAAAAAAATCCCAGAACCACAAATCCTGCTTTCTAATGGAAAATACAGATGGGAACTGTCCATCATGTGACTGTGACTTTGTCAAGATTTTGTACAGAAACAAGACAAAAGAGAAATCAGAAAAAACAGGGCAGAAATACTGGTTGGGAAGAGGCATGCAGTGATGATTGTCTGTTCTGCAAAGAGAACTGGAGGCATAGTGCAAAAAAGGTAGCTGTTTTTATTCTGTGCACCAGCAGGACCTCTCTCTGTGTGTGTGTGTGTGTGTGTGTGTATATATATGTATATATATATATATATATATATATATATATATATATATATATATACACACACACACACACACACACACACACACAGTGGTGCTTGAAAGTTTGCGAACCCGTTAGAATTGTCTATATTTCTGCATAAATATGACCTAAAACATCATCAGATTTTCACACAAGTCCTAAAAGTAGATAAAGATAACCCAGTTAAACAAAAGAGACAAAAATATTATACTTGGTCATTTATTTATTGAGGAAAATGATCCAATATTACATATCTGTGAGTGGCAAGAGTATGTGAACCTTAACTTTATTCTTCTTTAACCATTCTTTGGTAGAACGACTTGTGTGCTTAGGGTCGTTGTCTTGCTGCAAGACCCACCTTCTCTTGAGATTCAGTTCATGGACAGATGTCCTGACATTTTCCTTTAGAATTCTCTGGTATAATTCAGAATTCATTTTTCCATCGATGATGGCAAGCCGTCCTGGCCCAGATGCAGCAAAACAGGCCCAAACCATGAAACTACCCCCAGCATCAGACTTTGATAGATCCCTGTTCTTTAAATAAAACAGGGTGCCCACTCACACCTGATTGTCATCCCATTGATCGAAAACACCTGACTCTAATTTCACCTTCAAATTAACTGCTAATCCTAGAGGTTCACATACTTTTGCCACTCACGGATATGTAATATTGGATCATTTTCCTCAATAAATAAATGACCGAGTATAATATTTTTGTCTCATTTGTTTAACTGGGTTCTTTTTGTCTACTTTTAGGACTTGTGTGAAAATCGGATGATGTTTTAGGTCATATTTATGCAGAAATATAGAAAATTCTAAAGGGTTCACAAACTTTCAAGCACCACTGTATAAAAATGCCATCTTACTGTTGTGCCAAGGTATGGAATAGTTTTAGACATTTATTTAATGCTTCCTTGGACATTTCAATTTTGTAATTTTCAAACTTTTTGAGCTTTTGAACCAGTTTAAAAAAATTCAACAAAATTTAACGCTTAAAGATGAAGAATGTAAACACACCGACAAAATGACAGGAGCAATTTGTAAAAAATGCTATAATAATACTTCTTGAAAAAAAAGATATAACCCCGATTCCAAAAAAGTTGGGACAAAGTACAAATTGTAAATAAAAACGGAATGCAATAATTTACAAATCTCAAAAACTGATATTGTATTCACAATAGAACATAGACAACATATCAAATGTCGAAAGTGAGACATTTCGAAATTTCATGCCAAATATTGGCTCATTTGAAATTTCATGACAGCAACACATCTCAAAAAAGTTGGGACGGGGCAATAAGAGGCTGGAAAAGTTAAAGGTACAAAAAAGGAACAGCTGGAGGCCCAAATTGCAACTCATTAGGTCAATTGGCAATAGGTCATTAACATGACTGGGTATAAAAAGAGCATCTTGGAGTGGCAGCGGCTCTCAGAAGTAAAGATGGGAAGAGGATCACCAATCCCCCTAATTCTGTGCCGACAAATAGTGGAGCAATATCAGAAAGGAGTTCGACAGTGTAAAATTGCAAAGAGTTTGAACATATCATCATCTACAGTGCATAATATCATCAAAAGATTTAGAGAATCTGGAAGAATCTCTGTGCGTAAGGGTCAAGGCCGGAAAACCATACTGGGTGCCCGTGATCTTCAGGCCCTTAGACGGCACTGCATCACATACAGGCATGCTTCTGTATTGGAAATCACAAAATGGGCTCAGGAATATTTCCAGAGAACATTATCTGTGAACACAATTCACCGTGCCATCCGCCGTTGCCAGCTAAAACTCTATAGTTCAAAGAAGAAGCCGTATCTAAACATGATCCAGAAGCGCAGACGTCTTCTCTGGGCCAAGGCTCATTTAAAATGGACTGTGGCAAAGTGGAAAACTGTTCTGTGGTCAGACGAATCAAAATTTGAAGTTCTTTATGGAAATCAGGGACGCCGTGTCATTCGGACTAAAGAGGAGAAGGACGACCCAAGTTGTAATCAGCGCTCAGTTCAGAAGCCTGCATCTCTGATGGTATGGGGTTGCATTAGTGCGTGTGGCATGGGCAGCTTACACATCTGGAAAGACACCATCAATGCTGAAAGGTATATCCAGGTTCTAGAGCAACATATGCTCCCATCCAGACGACGTCTCTTTCAGGGAAGACCTTGCATTTTCCAACATGACAATGCCAAACCACATACTGCATCAATTACAGCATCATGGCTGCGTAGAAGAAGGGTCCGGGTACTGAACTGGCCAGCCTGCAGTCCAGATCTTTCACCCATAGAAAACATTTGGCGCATCATAAAACGGAAGATACGACAAAAAAGACCTAAGACAGTTGAGCAACTAGAATCCTACATTAGACAAGAACGGGTTAACATTCCTATCCCTAAACTTGAGCAACTTGTCTCCTCAGTCCCCAGACGTTTACAGACTGTTGTAAAGAGAAAAGGGGATGTCTCACAGTGGGAAACATGGCCTTGTCCCAACTTTTTTGAGATGCGTTATTGTCATGAAATTTAAAATCGCCTAATTTTTCTCGTTAAATGATACATTTTCTCAGTTTAAACATTTGATATGTCATCTATGTTCTATTCTGAATAAAATATGGAATTTTGAAACTTCCACATCGTTGCATTCCGTTTTTATTTACAATTTGTACTTTGTCCCAACTTTTTTGGAATCGGAGTTGTACATTCTTATCAGCAAATACTTTTATTCCATATTTTGTTGCTTTCTTTTTGTATTTTTTGGGGGTTTGTTTTCGAATAGAGTTTTTATTTTGTCCTCGTTTGGTTCAGCAACACAATCCGCCATTTTGTTTTTCTCTACTCATGGAATATGAGCTGATATCCTAGTAGTAGAGTAGCCAATCAGAGCATGCGATTGATCATATCTAGTGAATATATATATATATATATATATATATATATATATATATATATATATATATATATATATGGCCCATTCTATAATTGAGGGTGCATTTCAAGTGTCGACTCTGTTGGTCATTGTCAACTCTGTTATTGTTAAACTGGGCAGTCCATTAACAGATTTGACGATAACAAAATTCACATTTCCCATCATTTTGTGTCTTAATTCCGCATGATAACCTCAAACTAGCTACCACACGGCATGTATAAAAATAAAATTTTATGGATTTTAATCATATTATTGTTTTTTTTTTAATGAGTGAGAGATTCACTCCAGTATCACAATAACAGATTTGACAAATAATTAATCTACTGTTGGTGTAAAATCCTCAAGATTTTGTTCAAATGAATGAGAGAAGAAACATAACGTACCTCACTGCCTTTCTGAAGTTTCCCGCCAGAGGAAGTGACATCACTCGGTGCAGGTGTCAAGCATATTATTAAAAGTCTTTGTGGATTTCAACCGGTTTGATAACAGAGTTGACGAGAACATTGGGATGGACAAAAAAAATGACTGAAATTTCACATAACACAGAAAATAGACTTTCTATGCAATTGATTTTAGAACAGTTAATAGAATAAGCCCCCCAAAACAGATTGTTAGACTGAATCACTTCATCTTTATTCGAGTTGAATGGATAAATCAGGAGTCGAAGAGCCAATAATGTGGGGGGAGGGGTGGGAGTCATTTAGTTAATGTTTTATGGATAAATTGGGTCTGAAATGTACAGCAAGTGTTGCTGTTGGTTGAAGTTTTTCATAATTTGCATTACTGTTCAAAACTGATTCAATAAAGCTTTCTTTTGTGGAAAATAACAAAAGGTTTATCTCAGAGATGTGAAATGTTCCCTGAATTATAGAATAACACACACACACACATATATATATATATATATATATATATATATATATATATATATATATATATATATATATATATATATCACATTTTGTCTTTGTTTTCCTACAAAAATTGATGGTTAATAAACAGGATTTAATCTACAGTGTATGGGGGGGGGCAGATGAATCTGATTTCCTCTTTGACTCTTATTGGCTGTTTTTCATTGTTGTACTTGCAACAAGTCACAGATGGCTTTACACTACGCAATTCTTTGCCAAAAATATTAAACATGCTTGAAAATATTGGCGCTTTGGGCTGAGAAACTGCATCATTCATCAGCTCACACTGTGTTGCTTGCTTGGCCGTGGGGCACTGGGAAACTGGGAAATAAGGGAAATCAGGTCAAAAATCATGTAGTGTGTACTCAGATTTAATTACTACAGTTGTGTTTTGTTGGTCAAGGTGTGTTTACATTTAACAAAAACTTTCTACTTTTAACATTAATTCAAAAACATTTGACATTACAATAAAACCAAAATACTCAAATATTTTAATGGTCATTGGAAATATTGTATCTTTTTAATATTATTAATTCTGCAACACTGTATGTTATTAATTAGCTTAAACGTTACCTGAGATTATGAAAACGTTTAACATACAGTAAAGCCCCTTGCGACATGGTTTCAAATCTTGAAAAAAATTGTCATTAAACACACATTTATGAATTTATGATAAATACAAGAAATATACATCACATCACAAATTTTAATAATTCAATTTAAATATAAATTACACAGTTTAATTAATTCCGATATTTAAAATATAAAGCTACAAATCCTCCTTTTTCCCACCTGATCTGTAGTGCATGGGTGGACATCTTCCTGGCAAAGTAAACAAACTCGTGAACAATACTAGTGCTCGGGAAAGAAAAATGTGTCCAAATGACAGTCAAGCTTCCACTTCCTTTTATTTTCTGAATAAGCTGTAAGTCACTTTGTGGTGTGCTGATTTATTCTGTATGTATTTCTAGCAGCATGATGTTCAAGGAAAGCAAGCAAAATGATGTAAAATCGTAGTTTGTGTGTAAATCGTAGTTTACGGGCACTTCACTGCTACTTCCAGCTAGTTTAAAAAAGCGACACTTATCAGGAGAGTGGCTTATTCACAGTTGATGGATATAAGTTCTGCCAGCAAGACCACCAAGTCAACCTTGTGTTATTTATCCATTTATAACATTGTGAGATTTTATCATACAAACACGAAAAAAAAACAACAACAACCCAAAACATTATCAGAAACTAGTCTTGGCTTCTTTTCAATGTGCCCGTGTGTCATGAGTATGATAAAAATGTACAAATTAGATAATCAAATGATTCATTAGAAAATTATTTGTAGTGTAGTCATTGTGCCAATTCTACGACGGAGCATTAGGGCCATTCATGAAGGAGAAGATATTTTTTGATATGACGAGATTAAAGTCAACATGTCGACATTAAACTCGAAATTCCGAGAATAAAGTTGAAATTGGATGTCGACTTTAATCTTGATGGGTCGACTTTAAACTCGACATGTTGACAGGAGCATGAGGGCCATTCATGAAGGAGAAGATATTGCGCTTTGCAAGAATGCGGCCACTTCCTCTAAGTCGGTGTAGTTTTTCCTCCTAAAAAGACGGAGTTTTTGGCACAATCTTTTCAGCGTCCTAATACTTATTACCACACCGTGGTTCTGCGCTAAAACAGCGAGTATTTCTTTGTTGCTTAATCCAATACCAAAGTATAATTTCACCAAATTGTCCACGGGTGGCATGTTGAGTACTTGGTCTGATTCAGTGTGGAGCAGTGCTCTCTCTGCATGCAAAACTCAGAAAAAAAATAAACTTTTTTTCTCGACATTTAACGTATTTGTCGAGATTAAAGTCGACTTGACATCAACTTTATAAACATTTCCAAGTTTAAAGTCGACCCATCAAGATTAAAGTCGACATCCAATTTCAACTTTATTCTCGGAATTTCGAGTTTAATGTCGACATGTTGACTTTAATCTCGTCATATCAAAAAATATCTTCTCCTTCATGAATGGCCCTAATGCTCCGTCGTACAATTCTTACTTTTTTACTGTTTAGCTAAAAAAAAAAAAAAAAAAAAAATCACTATAGAAGATAATGACAAAAATAGTGCATGTAAAATGGTTAAAAAAAATCAAACTAATTGGAATTTTGCTCACGCTCAGAAACAAAGAGGGTGTATGAGCAGGAAAGTCGTCAGCTCAGTTTCAGCAGCTGGGGTAAAAGGGTAGCTGACATAAGCTTTCAGGCAAATTTAATTTGGTACTTTCCTAGGCCTGACATCACTGCTGCTAAATATAATCCTGCATATAATTCGAAATGTTTACCAGAAAGTAAAAAAAAACCTTGGTGGTAAATTCACCACAGAAACTGAAGCTAAAAAAACCAAACAAATAAAATAAAATAAATAGTAATAAAAAATGTTGGTGGCAAATTCACCACAGAAGCTGAAGCTAAAAAATCAAATAAAATAATAATTAATAATAAAAAAAAAATGTTGGTGGCAAATTCACCGCAGAAGCTGAACCTAAAAGAAAAAAAAACCCTAACAATAAGTTTAAAAAAATCTAATGATTTTTTTTGAATAATTCTGATTGAAAATGAAAGCACATGACTAAGACTACTCTTTTGTTTGCATTAAACATGAATAAAATGAACGGTACCTTCTCAGTGTGATTCGTTTGGACATGTTCTGGGTATGGGTCCTGCTCTGGGTAGGTGTGTGTGTTCATTGCTCACTTGTGTGTGCATGTGTGTGTTCACTGCTTCTGATCGGTTAAATGCAGAGGTTAAATTTCACTGTGCGCTTAAGTCTGTGCTTGAGTGTACGTGTGACAAATAAAGGCTTCTTGGCTTGGATTCTTAGATATAAAAACATCAATCACGCTCGGACAAAGTCAAACACTTCCTGTGAGAGATTATCTTTGTCTGCTTCCAGGTGAACCATAGTGCAGTTCTATTATAGATTAGGGTTAGACTGAACTAATTACAAGAAGTGACAATATGTTTCCAGTCACAGATGCTCCTCTGCCTGATTTTTTTTTAATCCACTTAAATTTGTGGAGCGTTAAACTGGATCAATTTCAATTTCACTTTAATTCAGACTAGGCGAACGTTATGAGGTGTACCGTTTATTGTTTACCGTAGGGTATTTCCACATGTGCCGAAGGGTATTTCCACTCTCGACTAGGTGTATAGTGAGAGATTGTGAATTTAGCCAAAATGGTGATGAAAAGTGAGCTTGAAAGCTGACGAGACAGCCCAAAGAACTGAGGAACAGATTTTCCTTCTTTCCATTCCACTGAACTGAACATTTGATTTAAAAGCTTATCCAGCAGAGAGTCTGCATACGTTATTGATCAATAAAACAGGAAGAAGACTGTGAGGTGATGTAAATGTGAGCACAGGTCACAGAGCCAGACCGCATTTCAGTGGACACGCCAACTGGCAGACCAGAGCCTCCGAGGCTCCTCATGCGTCATTCTGTTGTTATTGTTACATTTGCGGCTTGCTTTCAGTTGGCTTTTTTTGGACGATTAATTTCTAAAACATAACCGTTGAGTGTGGGAGGTGGAACAATATTTCTCCTGCAGTGTCATGTCGGTGTGCGTGTGTGTGTGTGTTAGAGCAGCAAGTGTTTATTTGGTAAGATGAGGCTGTATGATCATTTTTTGGGAGTGGGCTTCGTCATGCTTTGTTCACTGGCATTAATAAACTGTATTTTGAGCAACGGTCCGTGAAGCCAGCAGTTGGTTGATGACATCATCACTGTAGCCCAGGATGCCCTTCAAGACCTCGACTGTGTGCTGACCAATCACAGGGGGCGGAGTAGGCTTGTCAAACTCAAAACTGTTGAATCGGACAGCCGGACCTGCGAGAAACAAACAGCTGAAATTGTAAAATGATTCAGCGATGTATATTTTTTGTTCATAATTAGAATGATTAGATTTCATTCTATCCACATTCAGTGGATATGAGTAATCGGACGCTCTGATTGGCTACTCTATGATTAGGATATCAGCTCATACAGAGTGAGTAGAGAAAAACAAAATGGCGGAGCATGTTGCTGAACCAACTGAGGACGAAATAAAAACTTGACTCAAAAACAAAATATGGAATGAACATATCTTTTTATTTTTTAAGAATTATTGTTATTATTATCACAGTTTTCACAAAATGCTCCTGTCGTTTTGCCAGTTTGTTTACATTCTTCATCTTTAAGCATTAAAATTTGTTGAATTTTTTTAGACTGGTTCAAAAGCTCAAAGAAGATTGAAAATTAGAGAACTGAAATATCCAAGGAAGAATTAAATAAATGTCTAAAGCTATTCTATACCTCGGTACGACAGCAAGATGCACTTTCTACAAAAAACAACAACACTAAAGTCAATTCGTGCAGCCATTGATAAGTTTTTAAGAAGTCCGTCTAAGTGGAAATGATTTTGTTGGATGTTTTCCATAAAGCTTTTATTTATCAAATTTGCAAAAACTAAACATAAAAATGCTTTGTTTCTCAAAATCCAGGGAATGTGGATAGAATAAAACAGTTATTCCACTCAATCTCGTCGTACGTGTATTATAGCCAACTCGGTGCTATGCGCCTTGTCAGCTATCAGCTCATGTACGACTCGATTTCATGGAATAACTGTTAAATATATTTATCTTTGCCCTGTGAATGACTGGCATCCCACCCGGGAGGAACTGTCCCACCTTGTTCGCAGTGTTATTAGGATTGGCTCCACCAAAGAGCAACCAAAATCCCGATCAGGACAAAGCAGTTACTGAAGATGAATGAATGAATGAATGAATGAATATGTACTTTCCTCTTAAACCTATATCTGTGAGCTTAATCAACACTTTTAGACAATCAATAAACATTAGAAATAAATGTCAATCACATTTCTAGAAATTTTCTCATCATGTCCACTTAGTTAAAAACAGCTTTAAATAATCAGCATTTGTTAGTTTGCTTACAATAATATGGATATTTTTGCGACAACCAAAGGGAATTTTACAAAAACAAATATCTAGGACTAAAAAAATGCCCCATACAACATTCTGGTTTATTGGGGTGGATAAAATGATGCAAACCCTTGTATAAACAATGTGCTACATATCATGAATCATGATTTTCCACCCTGGATTTCCCCTGCACTGGAGGTTTTATTGTGTTCCCTTTTCAGAAACATCAGTTGTAACCTCATCAGTGAACAGAAATCCAAAAAGAAAAAGCCCAAATTATATCGTGCTCAAGGAACATTTCGGACCACTATACTGAACAGATAAACAACATTTCATCTCATCTCATTATCTCTAGCCGCTTTATCCTGTTCTACAGGGTCGCAGGCAAGCTGGAGCCTATCCCAGCTGACTACAGGCGAAAGGCAGGGTACACCCTGGACAAGTCGCCAGGTCATCACAGGGCTGACACATAGACACAGACAACCATTCACACTCACATTCACACCTACGGTCAATTTAGAGTCACCAGTTAACCTAACCTGCATGTCTTTGGACTGTGGGGGAAACCGGAGCACCCGGAGGAAACCCACGCGGACACGGGGAGAACATGCAAACTCCACACAGAAAGGCCCTCGCCGGCCACGGGGCTCAAACCCGGACCTTCTTGCTGTGAGGCGACAGTGCTAACCACTACACCACCGTGTCGCCCCTAAACAACATTTATAAAATGATATTTCTAATATGTGTAGATTACTAGTCTGCTAGGCACAGGGATTGGGAAGTGGATAAAAGTGCAGGTATTTATCAAAGAAAAGAGACAAACAAAAAAAGGAGAAGCACAGAACATTAGGGTAGTTCTTCGGTAATGGAATTACATTCACAGAAAAATGTGGTGATTTTTTTAGTTGCAGTATTCAAGATAATGGTATTAAATAAAAAATTCACACTGTATGGGGTATCTTTTGACCCTTAAAGGAGATACGCAGAACCGTGGCCTCACTTTTTGTTTATAAATGCCTTGAGACCTCAAGAATGGCACAGGAATAGTTTTAAGCGTTAACAATAAATCTAATATAGTAATTTTTATGATTAAAATGATTCACATAGGTAGCGGTCTGAGTGAATGACCTTGACATCTGTGACATCACCGCAGGAAGTCTATCGGTCTCATCGCCATTTCCGCTATACTAAAACACAGAGCTGACAGCAACTTCGAGCTTTCATTTTGAGCTAATTTATCACCATGCCACGTAGATGTGTTGCTGGCGGGTGCAGCAACACAACAGAAAGTGGATTTATGTTGCATTCATGGCCCAAGAATACTCAAACTGCAAAGATTTGGACGCGTTTTGCGAGAAGTTCACGGGCACATTGGGCGCCTATGAAGTGGTCTCTACTCTGCTCTACACATTTTACTGAAGACTCATACGAGACCTCTGATCTGTTGAGGAGCGCTGGCTATAAGCCCGTGTTGAAAGAGGGTGCAGTACCAACAATTAAAGGAAAAGAAAACTACATGAAAAGAAAAGTAATTTCAGTTGCACCAGTTCTCCCGAAGTGTGAGACGAGGGTTGTTGCCAAAACCAGTGATGTCCCGTCCCATGTTTTAGTAATTGCCTGAGCCCAACAGTAATGGTGGAGTACTCAGTATGGAAAAAGGGAGAATGAGTGGACCAGCCGTCTGATTTCTCTGCTGGATATGCTTGCCTCAGCAGCAATATCTCGCCCTTACATGGAAGAAGTGAATGAACAGAGAACTGAATGAACAACTGAAAGTCAGATTGTTTCAAAACAAATCGGCCACAAGGTCAGCCTTCAAGAAGCGAGAACACAGACGAGTAAGATGCGACTCTCATTTGGATACAAAACAACAAAAACAACACCACTTGTTGTTTACCTGCATTTAGATTAATACATGTAACTTGTCGACAGCCGCGTTCGGAGCTGTGGCCGCAAGGTCTCCGGTGCCTGTTGTGGCGGCAATCCCCGAACCCGGTGGTGGACACCGGAAGTAAGAGATGCCGTCAAGCTGAAGAAGGAGTCCTATCAGGCCATGTTGGCCTCTGGGACTCCTGAGGCAGCTGACGGGTATCGGCAGGCCAGGCGTGCCGCAGCTCGGGCAGTTGTGGAGGCAAAAACTTGGAACTGGGAGGCGTTCGGTGAGGCCATGGAGGAGGACTATCGGTCGGCCTCTAAGAAATTCTGGCAAACCGTCCGGCGCCTCAGGAGGGAGAAACAGTACTCTGCCAACACTGTTTACAGTGCGGGAGGGGAGCTGTTGATCTCAACTGGGGACACTGTCGGGCAGTGGAAGGAATACTTCGAGGATCTCCTCAATCCCACCGTCACGTCTTCCATTGAGGAAGCGGAGGCTGATGACTCAGGGGTGGACTCGTCCATTACCCAAGCTGAAGTCACTGAGGTGGTTAGTAAGCTCCTTGGTGGCAAGGCACCGGGGGTGGATGAGATCCGCCCTGAGTATCTCAAGTCTCTGGATGTTGTGGGGCTGTCTTGGCTGACACACCTCTGCAATACTGCGTGGCAGTCGGGGACAGTGCCTCTGGAGTGGCAGACTGGGGTGGTGGTCCCTCTTTTTAAGAAAGGGGACCGGAGAGTGTGCTCCAATTATAGGGGAATCACACTTCTCAGCCTCCCAGGGAAGGTTTACTCCAGGGTACTGGAGAGGAGAATTCGGCAAATAGTCAAACCTCGGATCCAGGAGGAACAATGCGGTTTTCGTCCTGGTCGCGGAACACTGGACCAGCTCTATACCTTTCATAGGGTGCTCAAGGGTTCATGGGAGTTTGCCCAACCAGCCCACATGTGCTTTGTGGATCTGGAGAAGGCATTCGACCATGTCCCTCGTGGTATTCTGTGGGGGGTGCTTTGTGAGTATGGGGTTCGGGGCTCTTTGTTAAGGGCTGTACAAACGGAGCAGGAGTCTGGTTCGCATTGCCGGCAGTAAGTCAGACCTGTTCTCAGTGCATGTTGGACTCCGGCAGGGCTGCCCTTTGTCACCGGTTCTGTTCATAATTTTTATGGACAGAATTTCTAGGTGCAGTCAGGGGCCGGAAGGAATCCTGTTTGGGAACCACAGGATTTCATCTCTGCTTTTTGCAGATGAAGTTGTCCTGTTGGCTTCTTCAAACCAGGACCTTTAGCATGCACTGGGGCAGTTTGCAGTCAAGTGTGAAGCGGCTGGGATGAGAATCAGCACCTCCAAGTCCCAGGCCATGGTTCTTGACCGGAAAAGGGTGGCTTGCCCTCTCCAGGTTGGTGGAGAAGTCCTGTTTCAAGTGGAGGAGTTTAAGTATCCCAGGATCTTGTTCGCGAGTTAGGGAAGGATAGAGCATGAGATCGACAGGCGGATCGGTGCGGCTTCTGCAGTGATGCGGTCACTTTGCCGGTCCGTCATGGTGAAGAAGGAGCTGAGCCAAAAGGCAAAGCTCTCAATTTACTGGTCGATCTACGTTCCGACTCTCACCTATGGTCATGAGCTTTGGGCAATGACCGAAAGAACAAGATCGCGCATACAAGCAGCCGAAATGAGTTTCCTTCGCAGGGTGGCTGGGCGCTCCCTTAGAGACAGGGTGAGAAGCACAGTCACTTGGGAGGAGCTCAGAGTAGAGCCGCTGCTCCTCCACATCGAGAGGAATCAGCTGAGGTGGCTCGGGCATCTCTTTCGGATGCCTCCTGGACGCCTCCCTGGGGAGGTGTTCCAGGCATGTCCCCCCGGGAGGAGGCCCCGGGGAAGTCCCAGGACACGCTGGAGGGACTACTGTATGTCTCTCGGCTGGCCTGGGAACGCCTCGGTGTTCTTCCCGAGGAGCTGGCTGAGGTGTCTGTGGAAAGGAAAGTTTGGGCTTCCATGCTCAGACTGCTGCCTCTGCGACACGGCCGCGGATAAGCGGAAGAAGACGAGACATGTAACTTGTATTGTGTTAAAGTTACCGGTATAAGATTATTTAATTTGCTTCAGAATGTGATTGTCTCAGTTCATTTGATTATTTAGGGCGGCACGGTGGTGTAGTGGTTAGCACTGTCGCCTCACAGCAAGAAGGTCCTGGGTTTGAGCCCCGGGGCCGGCGAGGGCCTTTCTGTGTGGAGTTTGCATGTTCTCCCCGTGTCCGCGTGGGTTTCCTCCGGGTGCTCCAGTTTCCCCCACAGTCCAAAGACATGCAGGTTAGGTTAACTGGTGACTCTAAATTGACCGTAGGTGTGAGTGTGAATGGTTGTCTGTGTCTATGTGTCGGCCCTGTGATGACCTGGCGACTTGTCCAGGGTGTACCCCGCCTTTCGCCCGTAGTCAGCTGGGATAGGCTCCAGCTTGCCTGCGACCCTGTAGAAGGATAAAGCGGCTAGAGATAATGAGATGAGATGAGATTTGATTATTTAATTAGCCTTTTATGTTTTATCAGTGAAAATGCATGCATGCACATGTATGTTGCATAAGTTATAACACCCATCCTGTTTTAATGAGAGTCAACCCACAATCAATGAAGTCAAATCAGTCTTAGTTGAGCAAGTCGGTAACGGTATTTCTTACTTTCATCATAAATTTTTATTTATATGACTTTGGTCTATAGCTGTCAAAGGCCGAGGCCTTAAAACCGGTTACCTCTGTGACATCACACACTCAGGGCTGGCTGGCTCAGCGGGGCAGCTCCAATGCCAACTTTGCGGTCGATTTTTAACTCTCAAAAAAATATATATTTTAATTCCTATTTATGCAGCATACAAGAGTCAAGGATGGAGATACTATCCACTCAGAAATGTATTTAAAAATAAAGGTTCTGTGTATCTCCTTTAAGCATAGAAAAATTGGTTATGTTTAACTCTGAATGCAAGATGTTTTATGAGGAAAGAAAAGCCAGTAACGGAATTACGTCAGAAAAAAACCCTGATCTTTTATTTCTTAAAATTCAAACCCAGATTTCTCTGAAGCGACGTTGCTGTAATTGGGGTGGTGATGATTTGTAAATCTGGTTTTCAGTACATTTTGCCTTGGAGTCCATACTTTAGCAATGTCACTGAGCTGAAAAGTTAAGGCAATCTGAATCATTTCATAATTTTGGCTTCTCTGCTGAAGAACTGCACATTAACAACAACAACCAAAAAACCACAATGTGGTATAATAGATAAATGAGATAACACGTAATCAAGGTGAAACCCAACAAAAGCTTTACAGGAACACAAAGAAGCTGGAAATTAAATAGGACTAGTAATTAGTGTAACAAGAAACAGGTGTGAGGTATTTGGTCATGTGATGTGTTAAAGTAATTTAGTTCTATGTCATTTTGTGGCTGAAATGATCAACAGTATGACATCCCCTGTGTCCTAAATCACTTACTACTCACTATACTGGTGCTTGAAAGTTTGTGAACCCTTTAGAATTTTCTATATTTCTGCATAAATATGACCTAAAACATCATCAGATTTTCACACAAGTCCTAAAAGTAGATAAAGAGAACCAAGTTAAACGAATGAGACAAAAATATTATACTTGGTCATTTATTTATTGAGGAAAATGATCCAATATTGCATATCTGTGAGTGGCAAAAGTATGTGAACCTTTGCTTTCAGTATCTGGTGTGACCCCCTTGTGCAGCAATAACTGCAACTAAACGTTTCCAGTAACTGTTGATCAGTCCTGCACACCGGCTTGGAGGAATTTTAGCCCATTCCTCCATACAGAACAGCTTCAACTCTGGGATGTTGGTGGGTTTCCTCACATGAACTGCTCACTTCAGGTCCTTCCACAACATTTCGATTGGATTAAGGTCAGGACTTTGACTTGGCCATTCCAAAACATTAACTTTATTCTTCTTTAACCATTCTTTGTTAGAACGACTTGTGTGCTTAGGGTTGTAGTCTTACTGCATGACCCACCTTCTCTTGAGATTCAGTTCATGGACAGATGTCCTGACATTTTCCTTTAGAATTCGCTGGTATAATTCAGAATTCATTGTTCCATCAATGATGGTGAGCCGTCCTGGCCCAGATGCAGCAGAACAGGCCCAAACCATGATACTACCACCACCATGTTTCACAGATGCGATAAGGTTCTTATGCTGGAATGCAGTGTTTTCCTTTCTCCAAACATAATGCTTCTCATTTAAACCAAAAGTTCTATTTTGGTCTCATCCATCTGCAAAACATTTTTCCAATAGCCTTCTGGCTTGTCCACGTGATCTTTAGCAAACTGCAGACAAGCAGCAATGTTGTTTTTGGAGAGCAGTGGCTTTCTCCTTGCAACCTTGCCATGCACACCATTGTTGTTCAGTGTTCTCCTGATGGTGGACCCATGAATATTAACATTAGCCAATGTGAGAGAGGCCTTCAGTTGCTTACAAGTTACCCTGGGGTCCTTTGTGACCTCGCCGACTATTACACGCCTTGCTCTTGGAGTGATCTTTGTTGGTCGACCACTCCTGGGGAGGATAACAATGGTCTTGAATTTCCTCCATTTGTACACAATCTGTCTGACTGTGGATTGGTGGAGTCCAAACTCTTTAGAGATGGTTTTGTAACCTTTTCCAGCCTGGTGAGCATCAAGAACGCTTTTTCTGAGGTCCTCAGAAATCTCCTTTGTTCGTACCATGATACACTTCCACAAACATGTGTTGTGAAGATCAGACTTTGATAGATCCCTGTTCTTTAAGTAAAACAGGATGCCCACTCACACCTGATTGTCATCCCATTGATTGAAAACACCTGACTCTAATTTCACCTTCAAATTAACTGCTAATCCTAGAGGTTCACATACTTTTGCCACTCACAGATATGTAATATTGGATCGTTTTTCTCAATAAATAAATGACCCAGTATAATATTTTTATCCCATTTGTTTAACTGGGTTCTCTTTATCTACTTTTAGGATTTGTGTGAAAATCTGATGATGTTTTAGGTCATATTTATGCAGAAATATAGACAATTCTAAAGGGTTCACAAACTTTCAAGCACCACTGTATATAGTAGACTATATAGTGAGTTCGCCATTTTGCAGTGCTGTCTGAATGTATAGTGAGAATTATTACACCCTATACAGTGGACTCATAGTATCCCACAATGCACCCAGAAAAGTAGTGTACTACCGATGGTCACTAACCAAGCAATATATACCATCATGCATTGTGGTCGTGCTGAAAGAAAAAAAATGTATGTTGGGGTGAATGGACGGAGGGAAAAACACATTATAAATAGACATTCAAGTACAATTAAAAATAGTAAGAGAATAGAAAATAAGCTAAAATATCTCATCTCATTATCTCTAGCCGCTTTATCCTTCTACAGGGTTGCAAGCAAGCTGGAGCCTATCCCAGCTGACTACGGGCGAAAGGCGGGGTACACCCTGGACAAGTCGCCAGGTCATCACAGGGCTGACACATAGACACAGACAACCATTCACACTCTCATTCACACCTACGGTCAATTTAGAGTCACCAGTTAACCTAACCTGCATGTCTTTGGACTGTGGGGGAAACCGGAGCACCCGGAGGAAACCCACGCGGACACGGGGAGAACATGCAAACTCCGCACAGAAAGGCCCTTGCCGGCCACGGGGGTCGAACCCGGATCTTCTTGCTGTGAGGCGACAGCGCTAACCACTACACCACCGTGCCGCCCAAGCTAAAATATAAAAAGACATAAAAAAAAACAAGAATAAAAGTTAGAATGCAGAGCGAGGAATTAATCAAAAGCCTCAGATTTGATTTAATAAAAGGCAGAGGCAAAGAAGAAAGAAAGTATTCATCTCATCATCTCTAGCTGCTTTATCCTATCCTACAGGGTCACAGGCAAGCTGGAGCCTATCCCAACTGACTATGGGCAAGAGGCGGGATACACCCTGGACCAGTCGCCAGGTCATCACAGGGCTGACACATAGACACAGACAACCATTCACGCTCACATTCACACCTACGGTCGATTTAGAGCCACCAATTAACCTAACCTGCATGCCTTTGGGGGAAACCCATGTGGACAGCATGCAAACTCCACACAGAAAGGCCCTCGCCAGCCACTGGGCTCAAACCCAGGACCTTCTTGCTGTGAGGCGACAGTGCTAACCACTACACCACCGTGCCGCCCTTCCCTAGATAGTAGTGAGTTCAAAATGATCATTAAATCCCAACAGTGCAATGAATCCATCCCAAATATATGTTTTTTGTTGTTGTTGTTGTTGTTTTCAAATTTAAATTGAACTATGATTGCTGTTTCTCAGACTATTGGTATTCCATCCAGGCTGTGAAAGTTCACATGGACACACAATATTGCTCATAACTTAGAAGTGGTCAGAAGGTGTTTATTTAACTCTCTAGAACAGAAGCTCTGACCATAGTGTCAGGTTGAACTCAAATCCTAGTTGTATATTAATGCACTCTCTAATGTATCATTTTTATAGTAATGACTAATAGAAGGACTTGTACAGCAGACACTTCACACAAACAGCTTTTAAAAAAAAGTGTGTATTTCTCAACATGTGGATGTTTTCAGTGAGGAGACATTTACTCAATATTTTTGGAAGGAGTCTCCAGTGTCAGGTAAAGAAAGCTGTAACTAAGTTATCCAATATGGGGTGGTCTTCAAGAACAGATGAAGATTTTGACTTCAAGATAGAACAAAGTGAAATTGTGGAGGAAAGGACTGTTTACAGCTGTTATAATGTACAACACCAATTCCAAAAAAAGTTGGGACGCTGTGTAAAAATGTAAATAAAAACAGAATGCTTTGATTTGCAAGCCATGGGAACCTTATATTTCACTGAAAATAGAACAAAGACAACATATCAAATGTTGAAGCTGAGAAATCTTATTGTTTTTTTTTTTTTTAAATATATGCTCATTTTGAATTTAGTGCCAGCAACATGTTTCACAAAAGTTGGGACAGGGGCAACAAAAAACTGACCCCCCCTAAATAATTAGGTTAATTGGTAACAGGTCAGTAACATGATTGGGTATAAAAAGAGCATCCCAGAGAGGCGGAGTCTCTCAGAAGTAATGATGGGGAGGGGTTCATCGCTCTGTGAAAGACTGTGTGGCCAAACAGTGCAACAATTTAAGAATAACGTTCCTCAATGTAAAATTGCAAAGAATTTGGGGATCACATCATCTATGGTACATAATATCATTAAAAGATTCAGAGAATCTGGAGGAATCTCTGTATGCAAGAGACAAGGGTGAAAACTGACATTGGATGCCTGTGTTCTTCAGGCCCTCAGGCGACACTGCATTAAAAGCAGACACGTGTCTGTAGCGGAAATCACTGTATGGGCTCAGGAACGCTTCAGAAAACCATCGTCTGTGAAAACATTTCATTACTGCATCCACAAATGCAGGTTAAAACCAGATATAAACAATATCCAGAAACACCTCCACCTTCTCTGGGCCCGAGCTCTTTTACAGTGGACTGAGGCGAAGTGGGAAATTGTCCCGAGGTCTGACAAATCAAAAGTAGAAAATCTTTTTCGAAATCATGGACACCATGTCCTCCAGGCTAAAGAGGAGGGGGACCATCCGGCTTGTTATCAGTGCACAGTTCAAAAGCCAGCATCTGTGATGGTATGAGGGTGCATTAGTGCACATGACATGGGTAGCTTGTACATCTGGGAAGGCATCATTAATGCTGAATGATATATACACATTTCAGAGCAATATGCTGCCATCCAGATGACATATTTTCAGGAAAGGCCTTCCTTATTTCAGCAAGACAACGCTAAACCACTTTCTGCACAGACTAAAACTGCATGGCTCTGTAGTAAAAGAGTCCAGGTGCTAAACTGGCCTGCCTGCAGTCCAGACCTGTCTCCCATTTAAAACTTTTGGTGCATTATGAAGCGCAAAATATGACAAAGGAGACCCCGAACTGTTGAGCAACTGAAATAGTATATCAGGCAAAAAAGGGACAACATTTCTCTTTCAAAACTACAGCAATTGTTCTCCTCAGTTCCCAAACATTTACAGAGTGTTGTTAAAAGTAGAGGTGATGCAACACAGTCGTAAACACCACATTCTTGATTATTTTCCGATAACAGCACATCCCCAAGTGTTTTCCAAATGAATACATGGAAAGGCTTCATTCCTTACACTTTTGTAACCTGGTGCAAGGTGTTTGGAAACAGGTTGAAACATCCATTTAGAAAATTAATGAAATATATTTGATAAAAATGGATGACACTAGGCAATCATCGTGTGTGACTCATTTCCTTGTAGTCATGCTATTGCAATCATTAGGCGGCATTAGCATATACCCGTTTCCATCTTTACTTGCCGAAGCCTCATTAATTTTGCTGAAACTAATTACCAATCCTCTTCTGACAAAATATCCAAGGCAGATGCTTGTTCAGTGAACAAACCAAGAGTGAAAGACTTACATTCATAAATCATTTCACGCAATGAAAGGTTGTGACCCCCCCGACTACTTTAATATGCAGAAGAGGCCTTTAGCACTTCCTTCCTCTGTGCTTTGTGTTTCTCCAACATACTAATAGGTCAAACCCACCGCAGACACCGCGGATTACCGGTACTCCAGAAACATGCTCTGATGCTTTAACTTCCAGTATTTATTCCTTCTGAACTCCAGGACAGAAGGAATCTCAAAACATGGATGAGTCACATGAAGTGGTATTTATGTTAGTTCTTCGTCGTGGCACAATATGTGAGATTATGTGAGACAAGTAAAAGAAAAGCCTGCATTAAAGGAGCCATTTTATATCAAGGAGCCACATCTCTGTCTCTTGCCTATGGGCACCATTTATAACTGGTTCCTGATGTTCATTTTCATACATGGATGATCCAGGAGAACATATGTAAAACGGGCTGGACGCCATGAAGATAAAATTACTTGTGCCTTTGAGTTCAATACACTCAGACAAATCAGGAAATGATGATTGTCCAAATTAATTATGGGTTATGTTTACTAACAAGGAGACAGGCACTATGGATTTAAAATCCAAACTCATTTTGGCTTCGAGGCAATCTGAATCCTCATGCAGAGAGAACCAGAGTCTCATTAGGATCTTCAGATCTTCAGGAGATCCTTATATGTCACTGGATCATAATATATTAATAGCACGAAATCATGAATAACATATTTCATGGCAGTGGGGTGTTCTAAAGTGGGTTATATAAGAGAGTCTGATCATATTTTAGGCTCTAAATTGATGCTTGGTCAGGAACATAGTACGTTTGTACAAGCATCATCAATTTTTCACACAGACGAAAGCAAGTAGAAAGCGAGTGGAACCCTTTTCTGGAAACGAAGAACCCTAAAGTATCCAATAACCCTTAACTTTTTGGGTTGAGTCGAAATGAAGTGACATATTTAGAAGACGGTCGGGAAAAAAAAAACCGAGCAAAAAAAAAAAGGTTCTTCAAGGGTTTTTAAGTCTTCATCGAGTTCTATGGTTTAGGGATGCATTAAAAACTGATACATGTTTAAGATATAGGAACCTTACGGGTTCCTCATTTGTGTCTCTGGGGAAACTTCTCATACATACTTAAAGTGTATGTAATGCCTTTTTGTCATGCTTTTAAAATGAATATATATAATTAGTAATGACCAAAATGAATTAATAAAGCGGGGGAAAATAATATTAATTATTTGTTATTTTATTATCAAGCACAAAACTATCGATAAATCACAGCTTCCGGATCCCGGGAAAAAGGCGGCCTTGCCTCAGGGCTAATCTCACATGACGTCACGTGTGGAACCCCGGTTATCTGGGTCAGTTCAGTTCATCTGACTCTGTGCTTGTTTACTCGCTGAAATTGGATACTGTTGTTGGAATCTTACAAAAATAACAATGGGAAAGCACTGCGTTGTGTTTGGATGTTTGAATCCACATACAACGGGATATTCAGTTCACGAATTTCCGAGGAATGACACTAATCTAAAGTGACAGTGGGTGAGGTTTGTGCAAATGAAGTGGGCAGATTTTGTGTCGCCTACTAATCATAAATCTGATTCATCAAGTGTTCATCACCACCAGAACGACCACATGGGAATTACTGGAGCAAAAAAGAAACCCATTTATTGAATAAATGACATTTGATCTGACATTTGAACAGTTTGTCGATTGCCCTATTATCACACACACACACACACACACACACAGTGCACCAGATGCAGGATTATGAGCAATTACATGCTCGCGACATCTGATCTTATCATATCTGATGCACTTTAACAGGAAGAAAAATGTGCATGCAATCATCATTAATTATTAACTGAAACGTGTTAAATGCTCTGAAACTGCAATATTACAACTCGATTTGTTTTTAGTTTTGCTCAGGAAAACATGATGAAAGGTAACCACCGCATTCTGCACATCGATCTAGAAGAAGAAACCTTTATTTGGTCACATGCACACTTCAAGCACAGTGAAATTCATCCTCTGCATTTAACCCATCTGAAGCAGTGAACACACACACACACACACACACACACACACACACACACACACACACAGAGCAGTGGGCAGCCACACCAGGGCGCCCGGGGAGCAGTCAGGGGTCAGGTACCTTGCTCAAGGGCACCTCAGCCCAAGGCCGCCCCACGTTAACCTACAACCCTGATTCCAAAAAAGTTGGGACATAGTACAAATTGTAAATAAAAACCAAATGCAATAATTTACAAATCTCAAAAACTGATATTGTATTCACAATAGAACATAGACAACATATCAAATGTCGAAAGTGAGACATTTTGAAATTTCCTGCCAAATACTGGTTCATTTGAAATTTCATGACAGCAACACATCTCAAAAAAGTTGGGACAGGGGCAATAAGAGGCTGGAAAAGTTAAAGGTACAAAAAAGGAACAGCTGGAGGATCAAACTGCAACTCATTAGGTCAATTGGCAATAGGTCATTAACATGACTGGGTATAAAAAGAGCATCTTGGAGTGGCAGCGGCTCTCAGAAGTAAAGATGGGAAGAGGATCACCAATCCCCCTAATTCTGCGCCGACAAATAGTGGAGCAATATCAGAAAGGAGTTCGACAGTGTAAAATTGCAAAGAGTTTGAACATATCATCATCTACAGTGCATACCATCATCAAAAGATTCAGAGAATCTGGAAGAATCTCTGTGCGTAAGGGTCAAGGCCGGAAAACCATACTGGGTGCCCGTGATCTTCGGGCCCTTAGACGGCACTGCATCACATACAGGCATGCTTCTGTATTGGAAATCACAAAATGGGCTCAGGAATATTTCCAGAGAACATTATCTGTGAACACAATTCACCGTGTCATCCGCCGTTGCCAGCTAAAACTCTATAGTTCAAAGAAGAAGCCGTATCTAAACGTGATCCAGAAGCGCAGACGTCTTCTCTGGGCCAAGGCTCATTTAAAATGGACTGTGGCAAAGTGGAAAACTGTTCTGTGGTCAGACGAATCAAAATTTGAAGTTCTTTATGGAAATCAGGGACGCCGTGTCATTCGGACTAAAGAGGAGAAGGACGACCCAAGTTGTTATCAGCGCTCAGTTCAGAAGCCTGCATCTCTGATGGTATGGGGTTGCATTAGTGCGTGTGGCATGGGCAGCTTACACATCTGGAAAGACACCATCAATGCTGAAAGGTATATCCAGGTTCTAGAGTAACATATGCTCCCATCCAGGGTACTGAACTGGCCAGCCTGCAGTCCAGATCTTTCACCCATAGAAAACATTTGGCGCATCATAAAACGGAAGATACGACAAAAAAAACCTAAGACAGTTGAGCAACTAGGATCCTACATTAGACAAGAATGGGTTAACATTCCTATCCCTAAACTTGAGCAACTTGTCTCCTCAGTCCCCAGACGTTTACAGACTGTTGTAAAGAGAAAAGCGGATGTCTCACAGTGGTAAACATGGCCTTGTCCCAACTTTTTTGAGATGTGTTGTTGTCATGAAATTTAAAATCACCTAATTTTTCTCTTTAAATGATACATTTTCTCAGTTTAAACATTTGATATGTCATCTATGTTCTATTCTGAATAGAATATGGAATTTTGAAACTTCCACATCATTGCATTCCATTTTTATTTACAATTTGTACTTTGTCCCAACTTTTTTGGAATTGGGGTTGTAACTGCATGTCTTTGGATTGTGGGGGAAACCGGAGCACCCGGAGGAAACTCACGCAGACACGGGGAGAACATGCAAACTCCACACAGAAAGGCCCTCGCCGGCCGCTGGGTTTGAACCTGGAACCTTCTTGCTGTGAGGCAACTGTGCTAACCACTCTCTCTCTCTCTCTCTCCAGCTCGCATGTTACAGAGGAAGACGGTTGCGAACTGAGTGAACTGGCAGTTTCTTGTCTTGCAGGGCTCGAAAAGAAAACCATTTACTCCGGAATATCCTTGATAATCATCTGCCCCTTCATCCAACATATAAGTATTCCAATCACTATCAGAATTCTCTTCAAAACATGATTCCATATCAAGACTGGTCCAACCACATGAACGAAATTGATACCTGAATTATTACACATGTGACGTCATGCACCCCTTCAGGATCTTCCGGTCCAGTCTCGGGAGATTCTGTGAAAATCAGCTGATCTTAATGATTTCCCATTAATTTATGGCCTTTTGGATCAGCTATGGTTCGAAAACACACGGTCAATCAACATAATGATTGTTGCTTTGTGCAAGGAAAAATGTGGGGTTTAGAGGTGTTAAAAAAAAAAAAAAATTAGATGTCCCAAACATTCTTCAGTTGTCCATTTGGGGAACCCTTAAAGGTTCTATGTTGAATCCTGGAAAAGTGTTTCCTGTCCTTGCTTCCCTCTTCTTTTCCTTTTTTTTTTTTTTTAAATAATGTGGTATGAACCTTTTGGTAATAAGCTTTAACACTCAATTTTTTTCTTTGTTCTTCAAGGGTTCATTGAGTTTTATGTTTTAAATTGGGATGCATAAAAACTCATGCACTTTTCCAAAATTTAAAAGGTTCTTGTGTTGTCTCTCTGGGGGAACCCTTCAAGGATCTCCGTAGAACCTCACAAACATGTTTCTCTACTTTTGAAAAAACATTTCTGGTTTTGTTTTAGTCCATATTTGATTCACTCTTTTGTTCATTCATTCATTGGTTGAGTTTGGGATGATCTGAAGTTTCTGCACTACAGAAAAAAAAAGTCTCTTCACGTGTCCTTTTCGGGTTCTTTAAGGTTGACACTTAAAACTAAAATAAAACCTCACACACAATGCTATAAAGTTTAGAGGCCTTAAGGCAGGGGTCTCCAAACTAGCGCCCATGTGGGGTCACTTGATTTACAAAGAGGCTCATGAGAGAAACTTACAATTTGTTTCATTTCAATACTTTGGTTTCATTCATTTATTTTACGAATTAGTGTTAGAAATACGTAGAGAAGATGGATTTTCTGTGCTAATATTTTGAAGTGATACTGAGTTGCAGGGTGGCATGGAGGTGTAGTGGTTAGCACTGTCGCCTCACAGCAAGAAGGTTCTGAGTTCGAACCTCACAGCTGATGAGGGCCTTTTGGTGTGGAGTTTGCATGTTCTCCCCGTGTCTGTGTGGGTTTCCTCTGGGTGCTCTGGTTTCCCCCACAGTCCAAAGACATGCAGGTTAACTGGCTACACTAAATTCCCATACATGTGAGTGGTTGTTTGGGGAAGCTGTGAAAGGCATCGCAAGCTGGCGGTAGATAAAGTGTGGTCTTGATAAATGCAGACAGCCTCATAAGAGGCTGGCAACTGACTGGCCAGTTGGCCTACAGAGCATCAGAATAAAAAAATTAAAAATAAAAACTGATTCAGAAAAGCGACATTAAAGGAACAGTTCACCGTACTTCCATAATGAAATATGCTCTTATCTGAATTGAGACGAGCTGCTCCGTACCTGTCCGAGCTTTGCGCGACCTCCCAGTCAGTCAGACGCAGTCAGACGCGCTGTCACTCCTGTTAGCAATGTAGCTACCGTAGGCTCAGTATGGCCAACGGTATTTTTTGGGGCTGTAGTTAGATGCGACCAAACTCTTCCGCATTTTTCCTGTTTACATAGGTTTATATGACCAGTGACATGAAACAAGTTCAGTTACACAAATTGAAACGTAGCGATTTTCTATGCTATGGAAAGTCCGCACTATAATGACAGGCGTACTAACACCTTCTGCGCGCTTTGGCAGCGCATTGATACGGAGCTCAGATATCAATGCGCTGCCGAAGTGCGCAGAAGGTGTTAGTACGCCTGTCATTATAGTGCGGACTTTCCATAGCATAGAAAATCGCTACGTTTCAATTTGTGTAACTGAACTTGTTTCATATCACTGGTCATATAAACCTATGTAAACAGGAAAAACGCGGAAGAGTTTGGTCGCATCTAACTACAGCCCCAAAAAATACCATTGGCCATGCTGAGCCTAGCTACATTGCTAACAGGAGTGACAGCGCGTCTGACTGCGTCTGACTGACTGGGAGGTCGCGCAAAGCTCGGACAGGTACGGAGCAGCTCGTCTCAATTCAGATAAGAGCATATTTCATTATGGAAGTACGGTGGACTGTTCCTTTAAAGGTAGACTGCCTTTCAGATTTTTCAGGTTTAGGTCATAAAAATAATTTTCCCAACACCCAGTTATGTTTGTTTTGTGGACTGAAAGCTACTGAATTCGAATCACAGACTTCCAATTTTATTTATTTATTTTTTTTAAATAGAACAACTAATGAATTTAGAGCCACGTGGCCCTACATTCTGCACTATTATTTCTTGCTTCACCGTGACACAATCCAAGATACTATGTCATGCATCACGTGGTGGGCTTTCCCCGTTCGCGCAAGGCATTGCGGTATACAAATTTGAAACAGAAGAGAAAAATAGAGGATGCGAATGAAACATGAAAGACTGACTACAGTAACGGAAAGTGAGAAGAAAAGATGTTACCGGTATGTTGCAAAGGAAAGGAAACGCAGGACCAAACTAATAAATATCAGCGGTCAGCGAGGACCTCGGTGTGATCAGCTGTTCATTTAGCAACAGAATGATGTAACTGTCACTGCACGGTCAAAGGTAAACCTGTAGATGGCAGTAATGCAACACTGGATGTCAGCTGCCGTAAAACCCAAAAGAAGATGACAACGACACCGAAAGGTAAACCTAAGCATGCTCACACGGACTTCCTCATACATGTCAATCTATACGGAATGTCCGTATTTTATACGGATTTGATTCAATAAACGTAGTATACAGGCATACAAATAAAGTTATACGGATTCTTTAAAAAAAACTTCAATATTTATTTAGAGCTATAATCAATTCCTATGATGATAAAAGAACGCATAACATTTACAAACGTACTGTACACCACAGACAGCACAAACAGCCAGTAAAGAGTCTTATAAAATCGCGCGTTATCTTGTGGTAGCGAGACTTCGTTCCACTTTTGATCATGCGCACACTGCATTGCGAGAATCCCGCCAACCGTGAAGTAACATTTTGTTTGAAACGTGTATTTCCACCTGAGCGACTTTCAATAGACCTGAAAAGATTCTGAATGGGCACTCCGGCAAGATCAACACAGACACTTGCTGTGACATGCAGCCTAGTGAGGTATTGGTGCAGACTGCTAAAAAAGCTTAGCCTAGTAAACTAGACCCACCCGCCTAGCGGCCAAAAATATTTTTGCCTAGCGAGTGGGTCTAGCCTCGCACCATATAAACAAAAACACCCTGGGCATCAAATCGTGCCCGCCAATCACAACGCAGGGTTTTTGTTTGGATTCTTTGGGCTGGCTTTTGCAGGAGTGACGACAAAGCTGCGCGACGCTGGAGAAAGCACAACAGGAAAGATGGCTACGGCTAGTGAATAGCGCGCGTTTGACTCCGCTTTGGAATCAGTTTTAGAAGAATTAGACTTGGAGTTTTCGTTGAAACATGAGCAGGAAGAGGCTCTCCGCTCATTCCTTTTCAAGAAGGACGTTTTCGCTGTTTTGCCGACCGGCTATGGCAAAAGTCTGATCTACCAGCTGGCTCCGCTCGGAGCCAAAAGGATGGGGCTAGTTTGTGCAGTACAAAGAATTAATAAACAGCTTTGAAACATTACTTTTTGATTGTTTCTTATTTTCCCGTTATTTTAAATTTAAGGGAAATTATTTCACCAAACACCACTAAATAAAAACTCTCAAAAACAGTTTAAGCAAACACTTGAAAAACACTTGAAAAAAATAAGAGTGTATGTTAAGTATGTGGTACAGACTCCAAACTTGTGGTCATTATCTCCAAACTTCTTAATATCTAGAACCTGTTTATTAATTAATACGCATTTTGAAAAATTATTTATTTCAAGGTCTCCCCCACTGCTTTCTGTCGCTCTGACTACGTCACAGTCACTGTTGCGCTGATTGGTCAGAGCGTTGGCCTATACGCACAGACACAGTTTGAAAGACAGCGGTTTGTTCCTCCCACACCCGTCGGAAATGTCTACGGATCGAGGCCAGACTAAATATTCACATTTAGTCTGGCTTGCCAGGCTAAAAAAAAGCTGTCATGGAGTACAATTCAGAACATTAGAGTGACACTTTGTGTTTTTGTCAAACATTGGAGCTTTGTATTCATTCTGAAGGTTTATTGTTATTAATATTGAATAAAAAGTAACTGGGATATATCATTGTTAATTATCATTCAAATTTTAGATAAATTATTTTAATTTGCATCTTATAAGGATTTTATAAGGGAAATACGGATTTTGGAGGTTGGTTATACAGGTTTGATTGACCAAAGGTTGACATGTATGCTTCCACTGTCTGCTTGACTGCGCGAAGTGAGTGATTTCATGCACATTATTTGCTCGGGAATCCCCTCAAATTAAATAACTTCCCAGCCACAGAATGGCCTGTTTTTTTTTTTTAAGATATTACAGAAATAAACGTATATCACAATGACCAAATTTCAGAGGGAACTACATTTCACTGGTTTTATAAAATCGAAAGGCTGTCTACTTTTAAATGAATACTGCACATGTTATTTTAGCCTTTTCACTATCTGGACATGCTGCTAGCATAGTTCAGTAACAAAAATGCCAAACTTCCCGTTCAGTGGACATTTTTGTTTTCAAATCGCATATTTCTGTATTATCACCTCGCCCGGGACAGAGTCCACCAGGGGGCGAGGTATTGTTTTCGGTGGGGTTTCTTTGTTAACGATATTACAGGAAAACGGCTAGATCAATCTTCATGAAACTTTCAGGATAGATGGGCATTAGTCTCAAATAGAACCTCCAACATTTTGAGGGTCATCTGGTCAAGGTCACCAAAAAGGTCAAAATTGTTTTTGTTGTGTCTATTGCCTCATATAGAGGCGTTAGGTACTACGTCATCGTGCTGTAAGAATGTAAGAGTGTAACAATCGTGCACTGCGCATGCGCATAGACGTGTTCCGATTAAAATGGCCGGTGAGTGTATCCAATTCGGTTCACCATTCGAAATAAATGGATTAGACTAAAGAAATCGCTTTCAGACATGTTTATGCTTATTAGAGAGGTAAAGTGCGTTCCATTGAGCTCTAGTGCCGGGCCATTTCTGGGAAATAAGAGTTTGGGTCATGGCAACAGCGTGTGTATGTCAGCCTCGGTTCGGAGGTTTCGGTTTCGAAAACTGTAAGAGGTAAGAGTAGAATAATATAAAGTACAGACACTTGGTATATTTTACTTCTGAGTTTTTTTTTTTTAAATTGTTCATTTTTGTGGCTACTACCTCATAGAGTAAATATATATATGCTGTATTTACTGTATGGACATGGGATCAGAAAACAATTTTATTTATAAGCAGTAGCCACATGGACCCAAAGGGTACCTATTTTTTTTCACGATATCTTCCTTCATATTCATCATAAGTGCTACTGGGTGAGGTTTGTTTTGCTTGGTAACACTTGTTCTAGACTGTTATTGAGTACTAACACTGACCAATTTTCCTACTACAGATAGACTTTGAATTTTACGAACCTCTCATTTCATCTTTAAACCGACTGAAACTTCGGTCTTGCGTACCATTCTTCTGGATTTCCTAGATGAGTAAATATTTTTGAGTATCAGGTCAGAGTGTTTGATTTGATACATGGTCGCACCTTCTCTTGAGATTCAGTTCTTGGACAGATGTCCTGACATTTTCCTTTAGAATTTATTGGTATAATTCAGAATTCATTGTTCCATCAATGATAGCAAGCCGTTCTGGCCCAGATGCAGCAAAACAGGCCCAAACCATGATACTACCACCACCATGTTTCACAGATGGGATAAGGTTCTTATGCTGGAATGCAGAGTTTTCCTTTCTACAAACAATGCTTCTCATTTAAACCAAAAAGTTCTATTTTGGTCTCATCCATCCACAAAACAGTTTTCCAATAGCCTTCTGGCTTGCCCACGTGATCCTTAGCAAACTGCAGACGAGCAGCAATGTTCTTTTTGGAGAGCAGTGGCTTTCTCTTTGCAACCCTGCCATGCACACCATTGTTGTTCAGTGTTCTCCTGATGGTGGGCTCATGAACATTAACATTAGCCAATGTGAGAGAGGCCTTCAGTTGCTTAGAAGTTACCCTGGGGTCCTTTGTGACCTCGCCAACTATTACATGCCTTGCTCTTGGAGTGATCTTTGTTGGTCGACCACTCCTGGGGAAGGTAACAATGGTCTTGAATGTCCTCCATTTGTACACAATCTGTCTGACTGTGGATTGGTGGAGTCCAAACTCTTTAGAGATGGTTTTGTAACCTTTTCCAGCCTGATGAGCATCAACAACACTTTTTCTGAGGTCCTCAGAAATCTCCTTTGTTCGTGCCATGATACACTTCCACAAACATGTGCTACTTTGATAGATCCCTGTTCTTTAAATAAAACAGGGTGCCCACTCACACCTGATTGTCATCTCATTGATTGAAAACACCTGACCCTAATTTCACCTTCAAATTAACTGCTAATCCTAGAGGTTCACATACTTTTGCCACTCACAGATATGCAATATTGGATCATTTTCCTCAGTAAATAAATGACCAAGTATAATATTTTTGTCTCATTTGTTTAACTGGGTTCTCTTGATCTACTTTTAGGGCTTGTGTGAAAATCTGATGATGTTTTAGGTCATATTTATGCAGAAAAACAAAATTCTAAAGGGTTCACAAACTTTCAAGCACCACTGTAATATATCAGTTCATTATGTCAAAGCAATGGCCGTAAACGAGATTTGTTAAGACCTGTGCGAGACATCATAGGACGGAAGTAAAATGTACAGCGGAAATCAAAGTGACCAACATCTGCCAACGTTATCAAAAGACGAGCGCGCCCTCTTTCGAATGCTGATGTAATCAAGCCGGAAGTTTTGTTTGTTTTGATAGCAATCGGAAAGTTTGAAAAAAGTAGGCAGTAATCGTCATTTAAACTCGTTTTTGTGCAATATTTCATTTGGAAAACAGTTTTCAAAATGGCGGCACTGACACCTGGCTGACACTTCACGTTTCAAAGTCTCGCACAAGTCTCGTGAAGATCACGCGGATAAGCGACGCCTGCCGTGGACCAAACGAACTAAATTCAACACGGCTAAAAACCGAATAGGCCGATAAGTATAATATTTAATTGCAATTAGTTGCCAATACGAGTCACGATATAAGGTTACTAAAACCGAAAGCGTAATTGAATAACACGTTAATTAAGAAATAAAGCAAGTTTAAAAATGACTTCAGTTCTCCTTTAAAGTTTTCAGAGAGACAGAGCTCATCAGTGGGTTTAACATTGCTGTACGTCGAAATCACTAAATATTTTACAGTTTGACTTGGAAACCTGACGGACACTGATGTTTTAACCCTGACATGCCATTCAGTAAATTAATTTAAAACCAGTTTGTTTTAAAAATGGACATACACAGAGATGTGTGTGTGAATATTTCTTTGGCTTGTATTCTTTTTTTAACACATATTTACAGTATGTTCAAATGTTATAGTAGTCTTATGTTTTAAATTTGGAATAAAGCAAAATGTAGGGTAGTCACAGCTTGAGGTCACGGAAAATTCATAATGGCAATGTGCGGTCATTTGGCCAAAAAGTTTGTGAACCCCTGCCTTTGGTTGCCTCTCTGTAGAACCCTGAAACAGTGTTTCCCTGTCAGAAAGGGATCGAAGTCTTTATTCTCAGTGTTTATTCTCAAAACCTTCTCCAAAAACTTAATCGCAAAATTTACAAAATCAATAAATGGGTGAAAAAACAAAACAAACCCGATGAGGAGAGTAAGAATGGCGTAAAACAAAGCCAGAGGCAGTCAGGCGGCACAGAGAGGAGGGCGAGACGGCCATTAAAATAAAAGGCAGAAAAAGGAGGGAACAGCAAAACTTGAACATGATTGTGTGCGTGTGTGCGGTTTCGCAGCCTCAGCAGTTAGAAGCGATGCCCTAACCACATCCTCCGTCTTCTCCTTCCCTCCCTCTCTCTCTCTCTCTCCTCTGCCCCTCGTTCCTCTGCTTCTGCTCACAAGTCCATGGGTCTGTCGTCATCTTCAGCGCCAACATCTGCTTCTCCTCAGCTCTGTACCCTGGCGAGGGAGGGATACGCTCCTCTCTCCTCCGCAGGCATGGTTCAAGGGCTTCCTCTCCCTCTTCCTCAACAAAGCCCTCTCTGTCCTCTCCTCCCGCTACGTTAGATTCATTCACTGCTTTTTTTCTCTCCTTGCTATTTTTTTTCTGCAATATATCTGTAGCCATGTACGCAAATACGCCAGTACGACAGGTACACAAGGACAAAGGGTCTTTAGTACAGGCCACATGCTTGAGTAACACTTTATATGAAGGGAATAATCACAAACCGTTATAACTGTGCTTCTAATTCTTTGTAGGTTAGTAATGATTCCATGTAGGATTTTTATAAGGAATAATAAAGCTTTATAAAGCTCTAACAATGTTCTGTAAATAATTCCTTGATATCTTAATCAAACTTTAGAAGTATTCTTTATAATGTCATGATGCACTGTGCAACATTTATAAGTAATAATGCATATACAGCATTGCTAATAGCAAAACTATTATTATTATTATTATTATTATTGGGCGGCACGGTGGTGTAGTGGTTAGCGCTGTCGCCTCACAGCAAGAAGGTCCGGGTTCGAGCCCTGTGGCCGGCGAGGGCCTTTCTGTGCGGAGTTTGCATGTTCTCCCCGTGTCTGCGTGGGTTTCCTCCGGGTGCTCCGGTTTCCCCCACAGTCCAAAGACATGCAGGTTAGGCTAACTGGTGACTCTAAATTGACCGTAGGTGTGAATGTGAGTGTGAATGGTTGTCTGTGTCTATGTGTCAGCCCTGTGATGACCTGGCGACTTGTCCAGGGTGTACCCCGCCTTTCGCCCCTAGTCAGCTGGGATAGGCTCCAGCTTGCCTGCGACCCTGTAGAACAGGATAAAGCGGCTAGAGATAATGAGATGAGACTATTATTATTATTATTATTATTATTATTATTATTATTGAATCTGTTATGAACTGTTTGGTTTTAATCATTTTTGCAATGCATTCAGAAGTTCTTTAAGGCTTCACAGGATATGTCAGGGTTCTTAGCTTCTAAAAAGAGTTCTACTTGGAACCCTTTCTGAAAGGGAAACACTGTATTTCAGGGTTCTTCAAAAAACATTTATGGTTCCCACAGAAGAACAAACAAAAGCGTTTTCTAAGTGTCTACAAACTTTTTCATCATCTGATTTTCCATCATAGAACTAAATGAACATTTAGCTTTAATTTATATTAAACATTGATGAAGCAATTATAATTATTAACAATAATTAATACAACCCCGATTCCAAAAAAGTTGGGACAAAGTACAAATTGTAAATAAAAATGGAATGCAATGATGTGAAAGTTTCAAAATTCCATATTTTATTCAGAATAGAACATAGATGACATATCAAATGTTTAAACTGAGAAAATGTATCATTTAAAGAGAAAAATTAGGTGATTTTAAATTTCATGACAACAACACATCTCAAAAAAGTTGGGACAAGGCCATGTTTCCCACTGTGAGACATCCCCTTTTCTCTTTACAACACTCTGTAAACGTCTGGGGACTGAGGAGACAAGTTGCTCAAGTTTAGGGATAAGAACGTTAACCCATTCTTGTCTAATGTAGGATTCTAGTTGCTCAACTGTCTTAGGTCTTTTTTGTCGTATCTTCCGTTTTATGATGCGCCAAATGTTTTCTATGGGTGAAAGATCTGGACTGCAGGCTGGCCAGTTCAGTACCCGGACCCTTCTTCTTAGACCCCGAAGCCGCCGCCAGGCGCCGCTAAAACTGCCATTTAGAATTTGAGCCACCGCCAGCCAATAATTTTGTAAGCCAATTTGAGCCGCTATCTAATAAAATTTGGCTGAGCCACTAAGAATTGTGTACATCAAATAATGGGTTTATCCACATCATGAGCTACAAGAAAAGTGACACAAACATGATCAACTGTACACACTAGTAGTAACACAATAGAGACGTATAGGCATACACTGTAGAGATTTAGAACTGATATCACAGCACAGAGAGCCACCACAAGCTTGCCGTTGTGACTACCTGTCTGGCTTCCCGCCCCTCACACCGTTACCACGATACACTGGGGAACCCGGGAACCCACCCAGAGCATCAATCGACTCCGATATTGACAAGATGGCTGCATTCTTTGCCGCTGCTGAGGGAAAGTGTAAAGGTATTTTTTTTGTTTGTTTGTTTGTTTCACATACTTCGAGATTGATAAAAAAAAAAAAGTACTCCACCACTCTACTTTCATCATAGTAAGATAGCTGCCAGTCCTTCACTGGTCATTGCTAGTGAGAGTAGATAGCTAGATGCCTTCCTCGAACAATCCAGATTAGCTTATTATTAGCATTGAACTACAATCTTGCTAGATTTATATTTACAATGAAGTAAGAGACCAGGGGACCTGTGGTAATTTGCTATTTATTCCCCCCATTTGTTTGATCCGTTCGCCCGGATATATGCCACACAGTGACGTCCAGTATCAGCCATTTGTAGCCGTAAACATTTTGGTGGCTGCAGCAGCCATTAAGGTTTTGGCTGAGTCAGCTAGCCAGCCAATAATTTCATCAGCCAGCCATTACCCTGAAAACAAACTGCTTCGGGGTCTACTTCTTCTACGCAGCCATGATGCTGTAACTGATGCAGTATGTGGTTTGGCATTGTCATGTTGGAAAATGCAAGGTCTTCCCTGAAAGAGACGTCGTCAGGATGGGAGCATATGTTGCTCTAGAGCCTGGATATACCTTTCAGCATTGATGGTGTCTTTCCAGATGTGTAAGCTGCCCATGTCACACGCACTAATGCAACCCCATACCATCAGAGGTGCAGGCTTCTGAACTGAGCGCTGATAACAACTTGGGTCATCCTTCTCCTCTTTAGTCCGAATGACACGGCGTCCCTGATTTCCATAAAGAACTTCAAATTTTGATTCGTCTGACCACAGAACAGTTTTCCACTTTGCCACAGTCCATTTTAAATGAGCCTTGGCCCAGAGAAGACGTCTGGGCTTCTGGATCATGTTTAGATATGGCTTCTTCTTTGAACTATAGAGTTTTAGCTGGCAATGGCGGATGGCACGGTGAATTGTGTTCACAGATAATGTTCTCTGGAAATATTCCTGAGCCCATTTTGTGATTTCCAATACAGAAGCATGCCTGTATGTGATGCAGTGCCGTCTAAGGGCCCGAAGATCATGGGCACCCAGTATGGTTTTCCGGCCTTGACCCTTACGCACAGAGATTCTTCCAGATTCTCTGAATCTTTTGATGATATTATGCACTGTAGATGATGATATGTTCAAACTCTTTGCAATTTTACACTGTTGAACCCCTTTCTGATATTGCTCCACTATTTGTCGGCGCAGAATTAGGGGGATTGGTGATCCTCTTCCCATCTTTACGTCTGAGAGCTGCTGCCACTCCAAGACGCTCTTTTTATACCCAGTCATGTTAATGACCTATTGCCAATTGACCTAATGAGTTGCAATTTGGTCCTCCAGCTGTTCCTTTTTTGTACCTTTAACTTTTCCAGCCTCTTATTGCCCCTGTCCCAACTTTTTTGAGATGTGTTGCTGTCATGAAATTTCAAATGAGCCAATATTTGGCATGAAATTTCAAAATGTCTCACTTTCGACATTTGATATGTTGTCTATGTTCTATTGTGAATACAATATCAGTTTTTGAGATTTGTAAATTATTGCATTCCGTTTTTATTTACAATTTGTACTTTGTCCCAACTTTTTTGGAATCGGGGTTGCACATAAACAATAATGAATACATTATAAAGATTTAAAACAGCATCACTGAGAGCATGATGTAACATTGAGAATATGTTCAATAACAGTGGTGCTTGAAAGTTTGTGAACCCTTTCGAATTATATTTCTGCATAAATATGACCTAAAACATCATCAGATTTTCACACAAGTCCTAAAAGTAGATAAAGAAAACCCAGTTAAACAAATGAGACAAAAATATTATACTTGGTCATTTATTTATTAAGGAAAATGATCCAATATTATATATCTGTGAGTGGCAAAAGGATGTGAACCTTTGCTTTCAGTATCTGGTGTGACCCCCTTGGGCAGCAGTAACTGCAACTAAACTTTTCCGGTAACTGTTGATCAGTCCTGCACATGGGCTTGGAGGAATTTTAGCCCATTCCTCCGTACAGAACAGCGTCAACTCTGGGATGTTGGTGGGTTTCCTCACATGAACTGCTCGCTTCAGGTCCTTCCACAACATTTCGAATGGATTAAGGTCAGGACTTTGACTTGGCCATTCCTAAACATAAACTTTATTCTCCTTTAACCATTCTTTGGGAGAATGACTTGTGTGCTTAGGGTCATTGTCTTGCTGCATGACCCACCTTCTCTTGAGATTCAGTTCATGGACAGATGTCCTGACATTTTCCTTTAGAATTTGCTGGTATAATTCAGAATTCATTGTTCCATCAATGATGGCAAGCTGTCCTGGCCCAGATGCAGCAAAACAGGCCCAAACCATGATACTACCACCACCACCATGTTTCACAGATGCGATAAGGTTCTTATGCTGGAATGCAGTGTTTTCCTTTCTCCAAACATAATGCTTCTCATTTAAACCGAAAGTTCTATTTTGGTCTCATCCGTCTGCAAAACATTTTTCCAATAGCCTTCTGGCTTGCCCACGTGATCTTTAGCAAACTGCAGACGAGCAGCAATGTTCTTTTTGGAGAGCAGTGGCTTTCTCCTTGCAACCCTGCCATGCACACCATTGTTGTTCAGTGTTCTCCTGATGGTGGACTCATGAACATTAACATTAGCCAATGTGAGAGAGGCCTTCAGTTGCTTAGAAGTTACCCTGGGGTCCTTTGTGACCTCGCCAACTGTTACACGCCTTGCTCTTGGAGTGATCTTTGTTGGTCGACCACTCCTGGGGAGGGTAACAGTGGTCTTGAATTTCCTCCATTTCTACACAATCTGTCTGACTGTGGATTGGTGGAGTCCAAACTCTTTAGAGATGGTTTTGTAACCTTTTCCCGCCTGAAGAGGATCAACAACTCTTTTTATGAGGTCCTCAGAAATCTCCTTTGTTCGTGCCATGATATACTTCCGCAAACATGTGTTGTGAAGATCAGACTTTGATAGATCCCTGTGCTTTAAATAAAACAGGGTGCCCACTCACACCTGATTGTCATCCCATTGATTGAAAACACCCGACTCCAATTTCACCTTCAAATTAACTGCTAATCCTAGAGGTTCACATACTTTTGCCACTCACAGATATGTAATATTGGATCATTTTACTCAATAAACAAAAGACGAAGTATAATATTTTTTGTCTCATTTGTTTAACTGGGTTCTCTTTATCTACTTTTACGACTTGTGTGAAAATCTGATGATGTTTTAGGTCATATTTATGCAGAAATATACAAAATTCTAAAGGGTTCACAAACTTTCTAGCACCACTGTATTTGTAGGTAAATTTTAGGAGTCATTTACAGCAACATGTTAGGGCCATTGAGAGAGGAGTGATATGCAGAGAGGAAAACAAAACAAAAAAAAAACCTCCAAGATTAAACTTCCAAGAATAAAGTTGGAAATTTAGGTGGAAAAAAAACCCCTTGGAAATTCTTGGGTTTCAGTCACGTGACTTTTCTTAGCGGTTTTACCGGAAGTGAAATAGCTGGTGGTCTAAATGTCTGCCGATGTGCAAACAACTAGCGATAACTTATCAGAGTATGCTCGTAATCTCGAAGCCGCTGCTGGCTTTAGATATATTCAGAAGATTGCTGTGTGCAATGGAATCGACCCCTCCAGTCTGGGAAAGAAGGATTTGTCATATGATCTCGAAAACTACCCTTCAGTCGAGTTCCCCGACATCTCGAGCTATCTGGTGTTGCAGACGTCCTTCTACACCACAAAACAGATGAAAGCGTGGAAGAGTACGGAGGCTTACAACTTTTTTGTATGTGGCTGGGTAAAGGACCTCGCTATCAAGTCACTGCCGAATGAATGCTGTATTGTTTTTGCCCGTGTAAGTATGTTTGTTTTTTTTTAAGCTTTTCGTTCACATCTTTACAACGAAGTGCTGTAAGTTGAAGTGTAAACAAACAACAGTTTGCTTGATTCTCACTTGTGTTGGCTCTTATCTCTCAGATAAATCATTCACAAAGATCATCAGAAACCCCTTTAAAGACCTGGATCTTAGTTAAACAAGATGGAGAAGTGATCACGGCGCATTGTAACTGTATGGCTGGGGAAGAATTTTGTCGTGACCTTCATGCATATGGACTTTGTGAGGAGTAAACAAAGAAACAGCTGGGGACTTTAGCGCTTCGTGACTAAAAATTGTACCGTACAATAATAATACATTGCAAGAAAAGTACTTGGAAAACACTAAGGACATAACTGAGAGTGAGATACAAACCTTTCACCAAATGATCACTGCAAACTCGAGCATGCTTCGACTCGGCTCCCTTCGATTTCACTGAGAGGTTAAAAAGCCACCTTTCTCCACGTCTTTTTGTGAAATCCTGTGTTTGTTCACCCTTTTTTATTAGTTCAGGGGAAACCCTAAAGAAAGAACTTTTATCAGTTTCAGGGTTTGATCGATTCGAACAACCTAAGATGGTTTTTCGATTACGTTCATTATGTCTTATATTAAATATAGTTAGTTTTTTTTTTTCCTTTTTTATCAGACATCTAATTTATTGGGTTTGTTTACCTGACATGTTTCGACGTACAACTTCCGTCTTCCTCAGAGTGTCACCGGATGTTAATTGGTGACGCATCTTTTATCAGCTGCTGTTTCTGAAGGCGTGGCCTTCCTGTCTGGTTTGACAGGTCGGTCACGCCTTCTACTGTCTGTTTGTCCCCTGCAAGATGGCACTCCAGGTGTGGGAGAGCATGTATGCTCCCTCATCCCGGTTGATGGTCCTCGGGCTTCGCTTACGGATCTCCATGGCCTCCCTGATCCAGCGCTGATGTTTGTTATCTTCTGTGCGGATGACTCTGGCATTCCCCCAGTCCATAATGTGATTTTCCCTTTTACAGTGATCTGTTATAGCTGACTTATAATTTTCCTGTTGTGCCTTTTCTTTTATTGTTCGGGTTTGTCTTGTAGCTGTCTCCTTTTCGCACTCTTTCTTATGTTCATGTTTTCTTGTGCGAAAACAGACAGTAGAAGGCGTGACCGACCTGTCAAACCAGACAGGAAGGCCACGCCTTCAGAAACAGCAGCTGATAAAAGATGCGTCACCAATTAACATCCGGTGACACTCTGAGGAAGACGGAAGTTGTACGTCGAAACATGTCAGGTAAACAAACCCAATAAATTAGATGTCTGATAAAAAAGGAAAAAAAAAACTAACTATATTTAATATAAGACATAATGAACGTAATCGAAAGATTAAGAATTAGTTACGGAGACGAAAGCATCAAGGAGTTTCGCCGCCTAGAGCGATTGACACGGAAACGGGCACGCTACAGGAATCACCTGAGATTCAATCTGCGCTGCCGGGATGAGGAAGTCGTACCGGCCAGCCTGAACATCAAGAACCCGATTCCAACCAGAAACGCGGAAAAGATGATCAGGAAAGTGCGGATGACTCTGGTAAAAGAACGGATACGGTGCACAACGGATAAACTAAATAATATCAACAGCGAACTACACAGAGAGACGGAAACTTTCAAACGCCGGTTTCCACAGAACAAGGAAATGGAAATAGCAATACACGGACACTTGGCAGACATACACGAACAGGAATTCACAGAGACAAAAACCCGACAAATACGAAAACTGGACAAACTCATCGCACAGAAAAAGAAGGCAGAACCGGAGCACGCACACATCAATGACAAATGGATTTACAACATATCAAGGTACAAACTCTCACAAGCAGAACGCAGTATACTAGCAAAAGGACTCAACTACGCTGTCACACCGAACAACATACCACACGACGAATTCATTCTGGCAACTGAGTTAGCATGTGAGAAAATACAGGATCAGGGACAAAAAGCAGCACTAAGAAACGCAATAGCTGGTATATTGAAAACGGCCAAACCACCACCCAGCAACATCACCAAACAGGAAGCCAAAGCCATGAAAACATTAGCAAAAAATAAAGACATCACAATCCTCCCAGCAGATAAAGGCAGAACAACAGTTATTATGGACACTGATGAATATGAACGAAAAATGAATGAATTACTCAGCGACAACGCATTTGAAATATTAAAAAAAGACCCAACAGAAGACAAGAAAAAGAAACTTAAAGCACTACTAAAACCACTACTCAATGAAAATAAAATAGATAAGCAGGATTACAATCATTTAGTACCCACAGCCAATGTCATCCCCAGGATTTACGGCACACCAAAAATACACAAACCAGGAACACCATTACGCCCCATAGTAGATAGCATTGGTTCGGTCACATACAACTTATCAAAAGCACTCACCGAAATAATTAAACCATTACTAGGACTCACAGACCAACACTGCAAAAACTCAAAACATCTGGCAGAAGAACTAAAAAACATCAAAATGCAGCAAGATGAAGTTTTCATTTCACATGATGTCATATCTCTTTTCACCAGAACACCCACGGAAGCCACCATACAGATAGTACAAGACAAATTAAAAACAGACAGGACGCTCAAGAAACGTACAAACCTCACCGTACAAGACATCACTCAGCTCCTTCAATTCATCGCCACATCCACATACTTTCAGTTCAGGAATACAATCTACAGACAGAAGGAAGGTTTTGCCATGGGAGACCCACTATCAGCCATCATGTGCGGTTTTTTCATGGAGGATCTGGAGCAAAAAGCCCTCACCACAATACCAGCGGAATACAGACCAACACTCTGGAAACGGTATGTGGACGACATATTGGAAAAAGTAAAGAGGGGACACACTCAACAACTCACCGACCATCTTAACACCATAGACAATACCGGCAATATAAAATTCACACATGAAGAAGAAACGGAGCAGTCAATAGCATTTTTGGATTTAAAAATACAACACACAGAAGATGGGGATATCAAAATAAAAGTACACAGAAAACCCACACACACCGACCAATATTTAAACTGGACTTCCGAACACCCCATAATGCACAAAATATCCGTAGTTAGAACATTACATGAACGCACAGCAATAATTACAGATCCACAGGACAAAGAACAGGAGGAACAACATATACAACACGCACTGAAAGCATGTCAATATCCACAATGGGCAATATCCAAAGGGGCGGAACAGGTTAAAAACAACAAAACACAAAAGAAAGAGAAAAAACAAACTAACAAACAAGAACACAGGGGAGTAGTTACATTACCATACATCAGGGGAATAACTGAACGCATTCAAAGAGTAATGAGGAAACACAATGTTAACACACCTGTCAAACCACACACAACACTCCGTCAGATCCTGGTGCATCCCAAAGACAGAATACATCCGGACAACAGATGCAACACCATATATGAGATTCCATGTAAATTATGCAATAAAACTTATATTGGGGAGACAGGAAGGAGTTTCAGCACAAGAAAACATGAACATAAGAAAGAGTGCGAAAAGGAGACAGCTACAAGACAAACCCGAACAATAAAAGAAAAGGCACAACAGGAAAATTATAAGTCAGCTATAACAGATCACTGTAAAAGGGAAAATCACATTATGGACTGGGGGAATGCCAGAGTCATCCGCACAGAAGATAATAAACATCAGCGCTGGATCAGGGAGGCCATGGAGATCCGTAAGCGAAGCCCGAGGACCATCAACCGGGATGAGGGAGCATACATGCTCTCCCACACCTGGAGTGCCATCTTGCAGGGGACAAACAGACAGTAGAAGGCGTGACCGACCTGTCAAACCAGACAGGAAGGCCACGCCTTCAGAAACAGCAGCTGATAAAAGATGCGTCACCAATTAACATCCGGTGACACTCTGAGGAAGACGGAAGTTGTACGTCGAAACATGTCAGGTAAACAAACCCAATAAATTAGATGTCTGATAAAAAAGGAAAAAAAAAAAAACTAACTAAACCTAAGATGGTGTTTACATTAGACCGTATCCGTCTCATTTTCGTCGCGGATGCACTGTCCGTTCACATTAAAACGCCGGGAAACGACTCCACAGGCAGAACAACTTGAATCCGCCAGGGCCCACGTATTCAACCCAGTTCGTATCTGATCCGGTGCTGTGTAAACATTGAGGAACGAGGAAACGCAGTGCTGAGCTCTAGCTGACGTCGTCATTGGACAACATCACTGTGACATCCACCTTCCTGATTCGCTGGCGTTGGGATCACACACACAGCGGCTCAGTCCCGAATCACTGCTCGTGCGCTTCACTCGCGCGCTCTGTGAGCTGCGCAGGGCCGGAGTGCGCACCCTCCAGAGGGCACTCGCTGTTCAGGGCGGAGTGATTTGGAGCGCAGGAGGAAGCGCTGAGCCGCACTGAGGTTTATTTACACATTTCAACCTCCTTCAGGCGCTTAAACTCAGTGAGAACATGAACATCACAGCCAGGTGTGTTTATCTGCTGGAGAAGGTGTTCGCTTGCCATCCTTCCACTTGCAAGTGGTGAGTGACTTGCGCATGCCCGATATGCACTGGGATCATGTAACGTGCCGTCTAATTAGTCATGTGATTAGCATATCCGTGTATTGGCGTTGCTGTGTGCACGCGAATCGTTTTAAAAAACGTTAATCTGATGATCCGCTGATACGGTCTAATGTAAACCCCACCTAAAACAACGCAAGTGTCAGGCATTTTTCATGCGAGCAATGCACCTTCTCTGTACAAACGCTTCGTCAACTGAGCTTTGGTCAACCACCAGCTAAATTTTTGAATAACCCAAGAATTCTGAGATTAAAACGTTAAAAATTTATGAGAAAAAAACCCCAGAAACAAAATGAAAACAAAAAAACAACCCCCCCCCCAAAAAAAAACAAAAAAACAAAAACCCTTGGATATTCTCTGAGACAACAATCCCATGTTTCTCATTTGCAGTGCAATCTGGGAAATGTCGCTGAAAATCTCTTCACACTTTCTTCTCTTTTGTGCACAGTTGAGGAAGAAAGTCTGCATTTCCAAAAACTCTCAGCCGTGGTGTCTGGATTGTGATAATAATGATCTTCTAATCTTGCAAAGTAAAGTGATTGGGTTCTGAGTCTTTTCTTGTAAATTTGTGACTTCATCTTGGAATTTTTGAGTTTTTTTCCCCTCACAAATTTGTGACTTTATAATCTCAGAGGGGGCGGCACGGTGGTGTAGTGGGTAGCGCTGTCGCCTCACAGCAAGAAGGTCCTGGGTTTGAGCCCCGTGGCCGGCGAGGGCCTTTCTGTGTGGAGTTTGCATGTTCTCCCCGTGTCCGCGTGGGTTTCCTCCGGGTGCTCCGGTTTCCCCCACAGTCCAAAGACATGCAGGTTAGGTTAACTGGTGACTCTAAATTGACCGTAGGTGTGAGTGTGAATGGTTGTCTGTGTCTATGTGTCAGCCCTGTGATGACCTGGCGACTTGTCCAGGGTGTACCCCGCCTTTCGCCCGTAGTCAGCTGGGATAGGCTCCAGCTTGCCTGCGACCCTGTAGAACAGGATAAAGCGGCTAGAGATAATGAGATGAGATAATCTCAGAGGATATGCGAGTTTTTTTCTCATCAATGTATGACTTTAATCTTGGAAATTTCAAGGTTTTGTTAGAACATTGCCCCCTCTCTCAGCTTTGTAATGTACAACCCCCCCCCCCCCCCCCCCCCCAAAAAAAACCCCCTATTTTTTCCAGAGTTTTTTTCCCCTTACAAATCTATGACTTTAGTATCTCAAAGAATATCTGATATTTTCTCATAAATTTATGACTTACTGTATCTAAGAAATTCTGAGCATTCTTCTCAGAATATCGCCCTCTCCCCCAGCCCTTTCTTTCTTTCTTTCTTTCTTTCTTTCTTTCTTTCTTTCTTTCTTTCTTTCTTTCTTTCTTTTTTTGGAGGGGGACTTTAACATCAAAAATAAAAGCATACTGAAAAAAAGGCCATTTTCTTCTAAAACATCAAAAGAAGGGATTTTTGCAGGGACAGGAAGCTCAGAGGCAACATACAGTATATGGTATGTCCTTGCTATTTTGGGAAGCACTCAGTAATGACATTTTAAATATTTATATATACAGTACTGTGCAAAAATCTTAGGCATCCTACCGTATATACATTTTTTTTCAGACCAACTTTGTTATTTTCTATTTTATGACTTCTACATTATCGAGTCAGTACAAAAACATTTTAGAGTCCAAACGTTCATTCGTTTTCCAGCACAAAATTAAATGTTACAGAAGAAAAAAATGTCTGTATCTGAGCAGCATATTACATAAGAGAGCACTTTTCAGATTAAAAAAGAAAACAAAATGAAGGTGACTGGGTTTTGGTGCAAAATGAAGAAGCGAGTGTGACAGTCAAAGTGTCCAGAAGAACTGTGGCTGGTTCTGTAAGATGCTCAGTAAAACCTACAGCTCATTTCCTTATAAAACTGCACTCACTGTACCTGAGACAATATTTTTTTTAAAGCAAGGCATCGTCTCACACCAAATATTGACTTTGTTTCATTTATTATGGCTTACTGATTACTGTTTATTGTATTTTTTAATGTTGAAACAGTACTGTATAGGGCGGCACGGTGGTGTAGTGGTTAGCGCTGTCGCCTCACAGCAAGAAGGTCCGGGTTTGAGCCCCGTGGCCGGCGAGGGCCTTTCTGTGCAGAGTTTGCATGTTCTCCCCGTGTCCGTGTGGGTTTCCTCCGGGTGCTCCGGTTTCCCCCACAGTCCAAAGACATGCAGGTTAGGTTAACTGGTGACTCTAAATTGACCGTAGGTGTGAATGTGAGTGTGAATGGTTGTCTGTGTCTATGTGTCAGCCCTGTGATGACCTGGCGACTTGTCCAGGGTGTAGCCCGCCTTTCGCCCGTAGTCAGCTGGGATAGGCTCCAGCTTGCCTGCGACCCTGTAGAAGGATAAAGCGTCTAGAGATAATGAGATGAGATGAGACAGTACTGTATATATTTTTACTGGTTAATATACTGTATATTACAGCTGTTTGGAGAAATTATTCACAGGTCATGATTAGCGATAAACTTTGTGCAGTATACCACATGGTTGGTTCACAAAGTATGAAGGAATTATTTATAGCACATTATTAGAGCTTTATGAGGCATTTATTTACATTTTTTTAATGCTTACAAGGGACTTTATAGTATATATCATAATTTATGACCATATCAGATATACTGACGAATACATGAGCTTTAGAGAGTGTTGATGCCTTTGGATAAAAGTGTTTTTGGCAAATGAATAAATTAAAATCCGCCACCATGAGATTAAAACACACCACCGTGGAGATCTGTATGAGAATTGAACGGAGCTAAATGGTTTAGGAGTGATAAGAATGCAGGCAGCCTGTGGGCCTCTGATTGCATGTAAATACAAGCATCTGAGCATGAAACACGTTCGCTTTTCTTGCTGCGTATACATGGGGAGTGTAGGTTTCTGCAGTTTCCATAGAGATGTCCTGTGGCATTAGGTGCACCAGCACTTGGCTTCCATTCCTGCACTGAATGCATGTACTGTGTGGTTAATGATTTGATCTGAAGGCTACTGCTGTTTCCATTGCCTGATATATGGAGGCTTATGCTTGATTCACACATTGGCGTTTCAGCCTTGTGTATATACGGCGTATCAGGATACGTGGTAGTAAGAAAGGAACGTCACAGCATCGCCAGCTTACGTAGTTAATACTCTAGCATGAGTAACACAATCTCCTTGTGCGTCATATTTTTAAAGGAGAACTGAAGCCACTTTTAAACTTGCTTTATTAGTGATGCAGTGCTATGCATTGCAAACTATTGACTCCCATATAGGGAGCAAAGCACAGCAAACGCTTGTTCTTCCGTTTTTCATCTTCCGTACAAATTTCGATTTCGAATAACCCAATAACCGTACATCGCACACAGACAAGCAATACATCAAAACGTGCGGCTCGATCGGACTCGCTATGCTATTACTTTGTTCAGTATTCTACGATTTTTTCGCGACATAAATCACGCAAAATTTCCCATTCATTTTCTATGGAATTAATTGAAAAAATCGCACAGTTTCAATGTTTTTCAAACATCCGCTGCTCTGGCATGCTTTCACCTAGAGACATGATTCAAACTTTAAAATGGAGACAAACTTCTCCTGTGTGGATCTGGCATTCAACGTTTTTGCTAGGTTGTATACTTTTTGATCAGTCACAGATCAAACACCATGATCAATTCTGGAGAAATTCAGACTTTATAATGAGTGTCTATGGCGTTACACTTCAGTGGAGCTAATTAAGTTAGAGTGTAGACAGCTTGAAAAAAAAAAGGTCTAAATTTCTCATTTAAACTGTGTTTTCAGCCACAAATTTCACTCTACAGACATAATTTTCTCAAAAGTGGGAGTCACACTTGTCTTGATTCACACAATGTGTCTACCTAAACGATAGGATTTATAGTTTTTGAATGAGAAGCCTGACAGTAACAAGAGGACAGGAGAACTGCCCAATTGACTCGCATTATAATCCTGACATAGCCTGACAAGCCAGACTAAATGTGAATATTTAGTCTGGCCTCGCTCGTAAACATTTCCGAAGGGTGTGGGAGGAACAACCCGCTGTCTTTCAAACTGTCTCTGTGCGTATAGGCCAACGCTCTGACCAAACTCAAACACACACATAATCACAGCATCATTGCAGATCACACATTCACAGCTAGCTAACATGAGTGACCACACTGAGTGACCAAACTTCAAGAGACTTCGGCCCACTTTACACGGGGACGGTCTGAAACAAAAATGCAAAAGTCCGTTTTCGTTCTCACTTTTTTCCGCGTCTACACGACCGTTTTCAAGGAGGAAATCTGCGTCTATACGGTGACGCATAAATGTGTGGAATTCAATTGGATGTGCATGCCAGGCGGCTAGGTGGTGCTGTGAAAGACCTCCGCTATGTCTGCACGCATGCGCAACGTCTTCCGTCTTGTCTGATCTGCACATCTGCGCCGCGAAAACTTTGACTACTCTGGCTATGGTAAGTAAGAAAGTAAGTAAAAAAGTAAGAGCATACTATACCCGCCTCTGTTCATTAACGGTATATGTGCAGATTCGGTATAGATGTTCGAAGGACTCCTGGACGTTTATTAAAGCTGCCAGAACAGCTTGAAGGTCCGTTGGATCGATGTAATCAGACATGCTCTTACTTTTTTACTTACTTTCTTACTTCCCGGGCTGGCATGTACAGTATATGACATATGTATGACGTAAACGCGTACCCGACGTGAGCAGATCCGAGCAGAGTTTCGCGTATTGGGTAGTTTAGACGGATATGCAACGGGGGCTGTTTTTAACTTATCCACTCTGGAAGGCGTTTTCAATTTTTTCCATTTTTCAGCCTTGGAAACGCCATCCCCGTGTAGACGAAAGGCACTTCCGATAAAATATTTAGTCGTTTTTACCCGACAGCGTCCTCGTGTAAACGGGCCCTTCATATGATTCTGCTCGCACACCCCCCTTCAGCATCTGACATGTCATCCTCACAGTCCCCCCCCAACACACACACACACACACACACACACACACACACACACACACACACACATACATCTCATCGTTCATTAACACACTGAACTCAGGGACCGCACATCTCACTTTACCTCGCTCATTTGCACTATTCCGCACTACCTCACCTTAACAGCTGCTAGTTTGTTTATTCTGCTTATTTCATGTTTCATGTTTACCTGCTATACCTCAAGTGCCCTTGACTGTTTGGTTATTTGTACCAATTTATGTGTGTGTGTGTGTGTGTGTATATGAGTGTTTAGTCTAGTTAATATCTAGAGTGTTTATACTGTTTATATTGTCTGCTTGAGTGTTTAGTCTGTCTTGTTCTTATCTAGTGTTTATCCTGTTTATATTGTTTGAGTGTTTAGTCTAGTTCATATCTAGAGTGTTTTATACTGTTTATATTGTTTGAGTGTTTAGTCTGTCTTGTTCTTATCTAGTGTTCATCTCATCTCATTATCTCTAGCCGCTTTATCCTTCTACAGGGTCGCAGGCAAGCTGGAGCCTATCCCAGCTGACTACGGGTGAAAGGCGGGGTACACCCTGGACAAGTCGCCAGGTCATCACAGGGCTGACACATAGGCCCTGTCCACACGGCAACGGATTCAGGTGACTCCGATACAATTGCTTATCGTTTAGGCCTGGCGTCCACACGGCACCGGCGTTTTGGGTGCCCAAAACGCAATCTTTTTGAGAACGGGTTCCAGAGTGGAAAGATCTGGCAACGTTGCCGTTGTGAAGTCGTCTGGATGAGTAGAACGCATTTGTTTACGATGACATCACAACCACATGACTGTGAGTGCTTCACGCCGGGTAGAAGTGTAACGAATATCACCAGGAAAAAGCCTTACAGAGCACTAGTGAGAGTGAAACACGAGCTTGGATATTATTATTATTATTATTATTATTATGTTCAGTGTTAGTTCACAGTAGTAATGCAAGAAGCAGAATAGTGACAGTAATAGTGAAGCAAAAACATGCAATTGTACAAACACTGCAGCTCTACAGCAAAATATTCATTTATGAAATGGTCTGATTCTTAACACCAGTAGTGGCAATGATCTTCTCATTGCGATGCGATGCGAGTTGTCAACAAATCCTATAACTTGGTTCATGAAACGCGCTTACAAAATATTTTCACTGTGAATATTTATTGTGCAATGGTGCAAAGTGAGAGAGAGACTCTGCCCTTAGGGCAGAGTCAATCCCGCCAGCAAAAATAGGGAAAAAAAAGGAGCGATCTCACCTCTTCAGATGATGGTTTAAGTCCTACAATACATTCCTCAAAAAGGGCGTAGAAGAGCAAATTAATCCATCAACGTGTAGTATTCAATTTATTCCGGACCATTAAAGACGCCGCCTTCCGCGTAGAATCATACGTCATCCTCGTCGCCATATTGGATAGGTCAAAGCGGAGAATAAAGATTCATGTGCTGCCTTTAACTATACCAACAGGTTTACCGTCCAAACGAGATCACATGGGATTACCTTTCACAGGTGAGAAACAACAAATTAATCCATCAACGTGTAGTATTCAATTTATTCCGGACCATTAAAGACGCCGCCTTCCGCGTAGAATCATACGTCATCCTCGCCGCCATATTGGATAGGTCAAAGCAGAGAATAAAGATTAGCTGCGTTTAACTGTACCAACAGGTTTGCCGTCCAAACGAGATCACATGGGATTACCTTTCACAGGTGAGACTGGAAAAATACTTTTCATTGTATTTGGTCATTATAATGTAATTTTACGAACAGATTTTCCTGACTTTGTGGCTAATATGAAGTCTCGCGCATAATAGTTTATGCGCATGCGTCCTTACTTCTTCTATTGTTCTGGTGTCTCCGAAGGGACCGTCTTACAGCGCCCCTAGAGGTGTGGCATGTGTATTGCATCATTTTCAGCAAGCGTTGCGTTGCCATATGGACCTGATATTTTACTGATCGTTGCCCATTTGGACGCAATATATTTTTAAATAACATCTCGTTGCCGTGTGGATGTAGCCATAGACACAGACAACCATTCACATTCACACCTACAGTCAATTTAGAGTCACCAGTTAACCTAACCTGCATGTCTTTGGACTGTGGGGGAAACCGGAGTACCCGGAGGAAACCCACGCGGACACGGGGAGAACATGCAAACTCCACACAGAAAGGCCCTCGCTGGCCACGGGGCTCGAACCTGGACCTTCTTGCTGTGAGGCGACAGCGCTAACCACTACACCACCGTGCCGCCCCTTTATCTAGTGTTTATACTGTTTATTTATTCTGTTTATATTGTTTGTGTTTAGTCTGTCTAGTTCCTATCTAGAGTGTTTATACTGTTTATATTGTTTGTTTTTTTCAATTATTCTGTTTTTTATTTATTGCATTGCCAGTTTGCACCATGGGTCAGAGAGGACTGATATTTCATCTGTGCTGTATGTCGAGCATGTATAGCATATTTGACAATAAAGTTGACTTGACTTGACTTGATGCCTCAGGGCAAGTCCCCACACATATCCGTCCCCTCATCTGAGACCTGCACTCATCATTTTCTTGGTTTTCACACATTTCCGTCCATAGGCTTCCATTGATTTTTGGCCCCATTCAAATGAATGGAGTGTTAGTACGCGAGCTGTTAGCATGTTAGAATGCTAGCTGTTAGCATGTTAGTATGCTAGCTGTTAGCATGTTAGCATGCTAGCTAGCATGTTAGCATGCTAGCAAGTTGTTAGCATGCTAGCTAGCTGTTAGCATCGCAGCCTCATAGCAAGTCACACATTCACACAGTACAGTACAACTCCTGCGATAGCGACTGCTATGCCCACTGCATCACTCTCACGATTTCCCACAGGGGAATTGTTGTCTCTAGTTTCTTAATTAATGTGTTATTCAATTACGTTTTCGGTTTTAGTAACCTTATTTCCTGACTCGTATTGGCACATTATATTACACTTATCTGCCTTTTCGGTTTTTAGCCATGTTGAATTTAGTTCGTTTGGTCCACGGCAGGCGTCGCTTATCCACACAATCTTCACGAGACTTGCGCGAGACTTCAAACATGAAGTGTCAGCACCGCCATTTTGAAAACTGCTTACACAGCGGCCAGATCGCCATATCATTCCAATTTAGATTAATTTCGAGATTTGCCAGCTTCATCAGTGACGGAGATTATTCCATACAACTTCGAACCAACGTGGAGTAGAGAAGAGCTGGAAAGACGACAGGATAAGGACTAGTCCATTGCGCTGGTATTTACGTAATTACTGTCGCACAATTAAAACGTGCCAGATCAGGCGGCTGGTGGGTTTTCAAAATAATAAATACATGCATGTATTTTTGTGATAAATACATATTATACTGAGCGTATTTCCCACATAATCCTCACTAAGGTTTTGGACAGCACTAGAAAATGGTGTTCCCACTGTATAGTGCCCTATATAGTGAGTAGGGAGCGATTTGGAACCCAGGGAAAACTTCCGGCTTGATTAAGTCAGCATTCGAAAGAGGGCGCACACGTCTTTTGACAACATTGGCAGATGTTGGTCACTTTGATTTCCGCTGTACGTTTTACTTCCGTCCTACGAAGTCTCGCACAGGTCTCAACGAATCTCGTTTACAGCCATTGCTTTGACATATGGACTGATATATTACATAACATATTTCAAACACTCATAACTTGCTACAGCAGTTACAAAATAGCTGTCAGAAATGTGTTCCTATATTTAATAAAATGAGATAAATAGAATTTTGCTAATAAAAAATTTGCCTTCAGTTCCCCTTTAAGTCCGCACTTAAAAATCCATAGCACATACATAGCAGCTTTGACATGTCACACATACGTCACGTAAAAATGAAAGCTATGCAGCAGTGACGCAGCGGGAATGTTGCTCAAACACCTATTACACCGTGCGAACGCTTTAGCTGACGTGTCTGATGAAGGTGGCTCCAGGGTTGGCTGGGTGGATGCAGCTGATGTCTTCCCTCTTCTCTTGCCCTTCTTGGGTCCTGACTTCTTCGCTGGCATAACGCTTTCTTGACTGTTACGAATGACAACAAACGCAGAATGGGGCCCCCTTTTATACCCACCTGTGAATGCTGCAGATACACCGCAGGTACACAGCAGCAACGTCACACGTAAGAATGAAACGCCACACCGCAGCAACGCATCATACGCCAACGCATACGCCTCAGTACGCCATAACTTTACGTCCCTTGAACCCCATACAAACCCCAGATACACCACAGGAGCACCATGCATACGTCGTGTACATCACAGGACTTTAATTTTGGACAAAATACGCCTCATTTCTTGGCGTTTGACCCACATGCTGCTTATGTGGCAAGATACTGTACGAGACAGTGTAATAGTAGCCTGAGCACATGCGTTCCAACTCTCTCAATACCATCCAGGTCCTGATGGCTCTCCGATATCCCTCGTACTCTGAACCTGGAATCCATGAATGGTATTGGCTCAGCTCAACAACATGAATAATATTTTTATACATGGTATAAAAAAAGCCACCAGGAATCCAGCAGAAACTCTGTTTTTAAAGGCTACGAGAGAGAGAGAGAGAGAGAGAGAACATGAGATGAGGAAAGAAAGAAAAAAGACAGAAGAATGAAATCACTAAATTACTCCCAGGATCACGAGACTCGATTTCTCTGCGTCTCTCTCTGGCCCTTTAGGTATTTGATGGAGTTGTGATAAAGATATTAACTGTGTTTTTTCTCACTGGCACAGACAAAGAAAGGGAGAAGGAAGGAAGACAAAGAAAGGGAGAAGCTTTGCTGATTCATTATCAAGAACAGGTCTAAGGCAATGGATGTTCGGAAATGATTAACTCTCCACCGTACGTACTGTTTGGTGTCTGGAGTGAGTAAGTATACAACTATCTGTTAGGCATCATCTCGGTTCTGCATCGGTGGCATGAAAGAAGAGCGAGAGAAAGAATTTCCAGTCAGTGTTATGCCACTGGCGAGAGAGGGAAAGAGGAAGAACCTCTCGCATGCAAAGGAATGGTGAATCGATGGCCATTTCTTTCCTGGAGTTCTTTTCATCTGAATAAAAAAGGATGAAAGCTCAGGAATGAGGGGTAGAAGCCTATACAATTCAGATTCTGTGTAAATGAAACCTTTACAGTGTCCTCAATACATTCATCAGCTTACTATAAGGAAATTACAGGATGTATGAAATAAAATCAAAGCACAACACTGCTTGTTGTTGGAGGAAAATAATCAGTGATGCAAACTGGAAAAATTGTTGCTTATTTTCCAATATTATAGGTATTTACTTCTTATACAGTGGTGCTTGAAAGTTTGTGAATCCTTTGGAATTTTCTATATTTCTGCATAAATATGGCCTAAAACATCATCAGATTTTCACACAAGTCCTAAACATAGATAAAGAGAACCCAGTTAAACAAATGAGACAAAAATATTATACTTGGTCATTTATTTATTGAGGAAAATGATCCAATATTACATATCTGTGAGTGGCAAAAGTATGTGAACCTTTGCTTTCAGTATCTGGTGTGACCCCCTTGTGCAGCAATAACTGCAACTAAACGTTTCCGGTAACTGTTGATCAGTCCTGCACACTGGCTTGGAGGAATTTTAGCCCGTTCCTCCAGACAGAACAGCTTCAACTCTGGGATGTTGGTGGGTTTCCTCACATGAACTGCTGGCTTCAGGTCCTTCCACAACATTTCGATTGGATTAAGGTCAGGACTTTGACTTGGCCATTCCAAAACATTAACATTATTCTTCTTTAACCATTCTTTGGTAGAACGACTTGTGTGCTTAGGGTCGTCGTCTTGCTGCATGACCCACCTTCTCTTGAGATTCAGTTCATAGACAGATGTCCTGACATTTTCCTTTAGAATTTGCTGGTATAATTCAGAATTCATTGTCCCATCAATGATGGCAAGCCGTCCTGGCCCAGATGCAGCAAAACAGGCCCAAACCATGATACTACCACCACGTTTCACAGATGGGATAAGGTTCTTATGCTGGAATGCAGTGCTTTCCTTTCTCCAAACATAACACTTCTCATTTAAACCAAAAAGTTCTATTTTGGTCTCATCCGTCCACAAAACATTTTTCCAATAGCCTTCTGGCTTATCCACGTGATCTTTAGCAAACTGCAGATGAGCAGCAATGCTCTTTTTGGAGAGCAGTGGCTTTCTCCTTGCAACCCTGCCATGTACACCATTGTTGTTCAGTGTTCTCCTGATGGTGGGCTCATGAACATTAACATTAGCCAATGTGAGAGAGGCCTTCAGTTGCTTAGAAGTTACCCTGGGGTCCTTTGTGACTTCGCCGACTATTACACACCTTGCTCTTGGAGTGATCTTTGTTGGTTGACCAATCCTGGGGAGGGTAACAATGGTCTTGAATTTCCTCCATTTGTACACAATCTGTCTGACTGTGGATTGGTGGAGTCCAAACTCTTTAGAGATGGTTTTGTAACCTTTTCCAGCCTGATGAGCATCAACAACGCTTTTTCTGAGGTTCTCAGAAATCTCCTTTGTTCGTGCCATGATACACTTCCACAAACATGTGTTGTGAAGATCAGACTTTGATAGATCCATGTTCTTTCAATAAAACAGGGTGCCCACTCACACCTGATTGTCATCCCATTGATTGAAAACACCTGACTCTAATTTCACCTTCAAATTAACTGCTAAACCTAGAGGTTCACATACTTTTGCCACTCACAGATATGCAATATTGGATCATTTTCCTCAATAAATAAATGACCAAGTATAATATTTTTGTCTCATTTGTTTAACTGGGTTCTCTTTATCTACTTTTAGGACTTGTGTAAAAATCTGATGATGTTTTAGGTCATATTTATGCAGAAATATAGAAAATTCTAAAGGGTTCACAAACTTTCAAGCACCACTGTATAACAACAATTAGCCAACGGTAGCACTTTTCATTAATTTAAGAATGAAACATTCGACATTTCATCCATTCATACTTGCGTTAATGTTTTGGAACATCTGTGAGCACCCATACATCCACCTGCTGTTTGTTTTATGCAGTTCTGTAATCAGCCGATCCCTTGACAGCAGCACAATGCATAAAAACATGCAGATACAAATCAAGAGCTTCGGTTAATGTTCACAGTGTTCAAACATCAGAATGGGAAAAATTGTGATCTCAATTTTTGTGTGATTTTCTTTCACTGTGCCATGGGTATTGGGTTGAGCCAGATGGACTGGTTTATTTGAGTATATCAGAAACTGTTGATCTCCTGGGGTTTTCACACACAACAGTCTCTAGAGTTCACACAGAATGGTGCGAAAAACAAGACATCGAGTGAGTGAGCGACAGTTCTGTGGGTCGAAACAAATGGCTTGTTGATAAGAGAGGTCAGAGGAACATGGACAGGAGTGGGTTTCCTGAAAGCCTCTTAAGGTCAAGAGTGTCTTTAATTACCTCTTAAGATCCATCGTCAAGCTAACATGGTTTTCCCGAACAACATCGTAGCCCAAGTAGTCCTTTAGTTTGCTCTGAATTTATGAGAGACCCGGACCACTCGTTCACAACAAAGAGCGACTCACTCGCGGCTGAATACACAGAATGCAATGCGCCTCCGAGGGACTCTCACAGTCAACGGGGGAAACTGGTGTTGAATCTGCTGATGGTGTTCAATTATTTTTCTTGTACATTGCAAGTACATCGAGTTAATTATTAAATAAATATATGGAAAACATTATGAATATATTTCAATATGTTATGGAATTACGTATGGATATTGGAATGCCACACTGATATCGCCATATTTTAATCAAATTTAAATCCACTAAGTGAGTGAGTTAAATATAAGGGAGAGCATTGCCAACTTGGCATTGTGGATAAGAGTTGAAATAATCTTGACTGTATGTTTGGGTAACAGTGAAATGAGCGAGCACGGGGAACATCCATCCATCCGTCCATCATCTGTAGCCGCGTATCCTGTTCTACAGGGTCGCAGGCAAGCTGGAGCCTATCCCAGCTGACTACGGGCGAAAGGCGGGGTACACCCTGGACAAGTCGCCAGGTCATCGCAGGGCTGACACAGAGACAAACAACCATTCACACTCACATTCACACCTACGGTCAATTTAGAGTCACCAGTTAACCTAACCTGCATGTCTTTGGACTGTGGGGGAAACCGGAGCACCCAGAGGAAACCCACGCGGACACAGGGAGAACATGCAAACTCCACACAGAAAGGCCCTCGCCGGCCACAGGGCTCGAACCCAGACCTTCTTGCTGTGAGGCGACAGCGCTAACCACTACACCACCGTGCCGCCAGCACAGGGAACACATTTACTTAATTATTTTGTTTATTATTTGCTCATTCTTTTGTGTGAACGTTTATTCATTTAATTAAAAAAAAAACCTTGGATTTAAAAAAGAATATTGCCCAAAAATATAAAATATTTTCAATTATTAATTACCACATTATATATGTAATGCTTACTGACGATACAATATATTAAGATATTTTAAACACTTTATATTTCACTGGTTTTTGGTTAAAAATGAACACCATGTGACCTCATCAACTGGATTTAGCAACTACTAATGCCTTCAGCAACTACAGTACAAATACCTTTAGCAACTACTAATGCCTATATCGGGGACGTGCATTGCAAAGAAGCTCTTCATAATGTTGCTCTTTAGGCCAAGTTTACATTAGACTGTATCTGTCTCGTTTTCTTTGCGGATGCACTGTCCGTTTACATTAAAATGCCTGGAAACGCCAGGAAACGGGAATCCGCCAGCGCCCACATATTCAATCCAGATCGTGTCTGGTCCGGTGCTGTGTAAACATTGAGAATACACGGATACGCGGATACGCTGTGCTGAGCTCTAGCTGGCGTCGTCACTGGACAACGTCACTGTGACATCCACCTTCCTGATTCGCTGGCGTTGGTCATGTGACGCAACTGCTGAAAAACGGCGCGGACTTCCACCTTGTATCACCTTTCATTAAAGAGTATAAAAGTATGAAAATACTGCAAATACTGATGCAAATACTGCCCATTGTGTAGTTATGATTGTCTTTAGGCTTGCCATCCTTCCACTTGCAAGCGCATGCCCGACATGCGCTGAGATCACACACACAGCGGCTCAGTCCCAAATCACTGCTCGTGCGCTATACTCGCGCGCTCTGTGAGCTGCGCAGGGCCGGAGTGCGCACCCTCCAGAGGGCACTCGCTGTTCAGGGCGGAGTGATTTGGAGCGCAGGATGCCTGCGGAGCCGAGCGTATCCGTGTATTGGCGTTGCTGTGTGCACGCGAATCGTGTATTGGCGTTGCTGTGTGCACACTAATCATTTTAAAAACGTTAATCTGATGATCCGCTGAGACGGTCTAATGTAAACCCCACCTTAGACTCCTTCTTACAAGTGAGTTCGGGAAAACCACATACAGAGGCAACGTTCGTTGCTTAAGAGAGTCTCTCAACTCTCTCTTTAGCTCTAAAGGGCAACGTTATTGGTAAACCTGCCCCAGATTGGCTCGAGCTGCCAGGAAGGATAGAGTAACTCATAACTCTTTACAACCGTGGTGAGCAGAAAAGCATCTCAGCATGCAACAGCAGAAAACCACATTGGGTTCCACTCCTGCAGCCAAGAACAGGATCTTAGAATCAAGAACAAGTTCCTATTAAAGTGGCCGGTGAGTGTATGTTACAGCAACTATAAACACGCACCAGTCATTTTTTTCTTCACATTTTTTAGCTTAAGATGAAAACAAACAAAAACAAAATCAGCTTGCAATGCTCTAAGCCCTCTGTCCTAAAGACTTCGCTGTCTCTGAAAATATAAAGTCACACCTTTAACACTGACTGTTACAAAGCAGTGACACTAGAGACTCCTTCCATCAAGTTTAAATCAAACATCTGCTCTCAGAAAACTTCATTTCAACATTTTTTTATAATGCCATTTTGCTACAAAGGTCACTGTGTAACTTTACAGAATAAAGAATAATGGATTAGAACGATCCATTATTATGGATTTATTTATTCATTATTATAGAATTATCCATTATTATACCAACATTATGCTATTATAGATCATCAGTTAATACCTTCTGACTAATTAGAACTGAGAATTTGATAGCACTGTGGTATAAATATTCTTAAAATAACATAAGAAACTAGATCGAGACTGTGACTAAAGTCACAGTAACTTGCGCTAACTGTTACAAACCGGGATGTCTGGTCACCATACCCCTATACATCTGCAATGGCAAGAGATAGAGAATGATGAAGAAAAAGTTGGAAAAAGTGAGCAAAATTTGTGACCTGCCACCCTGAAAACAAAAAGAAAAAAAAAAACTGATTGAAAAAAATAATGAAATATACATATATCATACCGGGGGCAGCACGGTGGTGTAGTGGTTAGCGCTGTCGCCTCACAGCAAGAAGGTCTGGGTTCGAGCCCCGTGGCTGGCGAGGGCCTTTCTGTGTGGAGTTTGCATGTTCTCCCCGTGTCCGCGTGGGTTTCCTCCGGGTGCTCCGGTTTCCCCCACAGTCCAAAGACATGCAGGTTAGGTTAACTGGTGACTCTAAATTGAGCGTAGGTGTGAATGTGAGTGTGAATGGTTGTCTGTGTCTATGTGTCAGCCCTGTGATGACCTGGCGACTTGTCCAGGGTGTACCCTGCCTTTCGCCCGTAGTCAGCTGGGATAGGCTCCAGCTTGCCTGCGACCCTGTAGAACAGGATAAAGTGGCTACAGATAATGAGATGAGACATATATCATATCTAAGATAAATACTAAATTAGAGGAATTATGAAGTAGATGAAACACACTTATTGCACATATCATTGTAATTGCAAAAGATAAAACAGAAAAAAAAACCCCAGAAAACAATGCAACAACTATTGACAGACATACAAATGCGAGTCTACTGTGAGCAGTGCTGGTTGTACAGTCTAACAGCTGCAGGAAGGAATGATCTACGGTAACGCTCCTTCACAGACTTAGTGTGGAGCAACCTCCTGCTGAAGGTGCTCTGCAGTCCAGTGAGTAAGTCCTTTAGGGGTGGGAGTCGTTCTCCATCATAGACGACAGCTTAGCCATCATCATCCTCCCACCCACTACCTCCACTGGCTCCAGGGGGCATCCCAGCACAGAGCTGGCCCTCCTGATCAGTTTGTCCAGTCTTGTCCTGTCAGCTGTGGAGAAGCTGTTCTCCCAAGCCATGAAAGATGGCTGATGCCACCACAGTGATGCCACCACAGTATCAAACAAGGTCTTCAGGAGTGCCCCTTGCACTCCAAAAGACTTGAGTCTCCACAACAGATACAGCCTGCTCTATTATTATTATTATTATTATTATTATTATTAATATAACAACTAGATGGATAGACTACAGTAAAGCATATGATTCTGTCCCCCATTCCTGGATAATACAACCCCGATTCCAAAAAAGTTGGGACAAAGTACAAATTGTAAATAAAAACGGAATGCAATAATTTACAAATCTCAAAAACTGATATTGTATTCACAATAGAACATAGACAACATATCAAATGTCGAAAGTGAGACATTTTGAAATTTCATGCCAAATATTGGCTCATTTGAAATTTCATGACAGCAACACATCTCAAAAAAGTTGGGACAGGGGCAATAAGAGGCTGGAAAAGTTAAAGGTACAAAAAAGGAACAGCTGGAGGACCAAATTGCAACTCATTAGGTCAATTGGCAATAGGTCATTAGCATGACTGGGTATAAAAAGAGCATCTTGGAGTGGCAGCGGCTCTAAGAAGTAAAGATGGGAAGAGGATCACCAATCCCCCTAATTCTGCACCGACAAATAATGGAGCAATATCAGAAAGGAGTTCGACAGTGTAAAATTGCAAAGAGTTTGAACATATCATCATCTACAGTGCATAATATCATCAAAAGATTCAGAGAATCTGGAAGAATCTCTGAGCGTAAGGGTCAAGGCCGGAAAACCATACTGGGTGCCTGTGATCTTCGGGCCCTTAGACGGCACTGCATCACATACAGGCATGCTTCTGTATTGGAAATCACAAAATGGGCTCAGGAATATTTCCAGAGAACATTATCTGTGAACACAATTCACCGTGCCATCCGCCGTTGCCAGCTAAAACTCTATAGTTCAAAGAAGAAGCCGTATCTAAACACGATCCAGAAGTGCAGACGTCTTCTCTGGGCCAAGGCTCATTTAAAATGGACTGTGGCAAAGTGGAAAACTGTTCTGTGGTCAGACGAATCAAAATTTGAAGTTCTTTATGGAAATCAGGGATGCCGTGTCATTCGGACTAAAGAGGAGAAGGACGACCCAAGTTGTTATCAGCGCTCAGTTCAGAAGCCTGCATCTCTGATGGTATGGGGTTGCATTAGTGCGTGTGGCATGGGCAGCTTACACATCTGGAAAGACACCATCAATGCTGAAAGGCATATCCAGGTTCTAGAGTAACATATGCTCCCATCCAGACGACGTCTCTTTCAGGGAAGACCTTGCATTTTCCAACATGACAATGCCAAACCACATACTGCATCAATTACAGCATCATGGCTGCGTAGAAGAAGGGTCCGGGTACTGAACTGGCCAGCCTGCAGTCCAGATCTTTCACCCATAGAAAACATTTGGCGCATCATAAAACGGAAGATACGACAAAAAAGACCTAAGACAGTTGAGCAACTAGAGTCCTACATTAGACAAGAATGGGTTAACATTCCTATCCCTAAACTTGAGCAACTTGTCTCCTCAGTCCCCAGACGTTTACAGACTGTTGTAAAGAGAAAAGGGGATGTCTCACAGTGGGAAACATGGCCTTGTCCCAACTTTTTTGAGATGTGTTGTTGTCATGAAATTTAAAATCACCTAATTTTTCTCTTTAAATGATACATTTTCTCAGTTTAAACATTTGATATGTCATCTATGTTCTATTCTGAATAAAATATGGAATTTTGAAATTTCCACATCATTGCATTCCGTTTTTATTTACAATTTGTACTTTGTCCCAACTTTTTTTGGAAACACACACACACACACACACACACACACACACACACACACACATCCCTCAGTATTTTAAGGTTGGAATGATTTCTATACCCGTCATACAGTAGTACAGTTCATAAGGCTTCAGTTGTACCAGTTCTGATAACTACGTTACAGAATTTCAGCTTGAGCATCTTTCTTCACAAAAAATAAAAACCTTCCCATGTCAAAGGAATGTTAACACTACTTTGAACTTTGATCTTTTGGAAATCTTTGATTTCCCCTATTCTTAATTTGGCATACACTCCTGCAGTCATTATGCACAACACACAAGCTCGGATGAATGGAGTTTTGTTTTAACCATTGTGAGAGTACAGCAGAACTGACTCACCCTTTCCCAGATACCATGAATGAATTCATCTGGTTGCAATTTTTTTTTAAATCCTCACCACCTACACATATATTTTACCTTGGAAGTTGGTACAAAAAAATAACACGCCACAGCTTTGATCATGCAATACAACATTATACCGATGCCCCGAACAGTACTGTTTGGTTGACTTTTTCAAAGCCTCCATTCTTTTCCTCTCTCTCCCTCATCTCCCCATTATGTCTCTGTCACCTTTGATCCATTTCCTCTCTTGCACGCCCATTAAAGGTGAAATAAGCAGTTGAAAAGAATCAGGGTGGCTGATTACAGAGATTCAGAAGGTCGACTTTTGCGTGGATGCAGAACACCTCTGGTGAAGACGGTGGGTCTGAGCTGATGGACCTCGTTGTCACTGAGGATGTGGGGAGGGATAATGAATAATGCTCTACTCTTTTCCTTCTGTAGTTTGACTCTGGGAAAACAGCCAGTGCAGAGAGGAAAAGCAGACTGGCTTAAAACTGTAGAAGTTGAGAAACTGGTGTATATGTAGGTCATTCACCTAAATATTACTTTAATCGACTCCTGATGTACTGTACATGGAAGTGTTTAGATGTTTAAAAAAAAAAAGACAAATTGCGCTGCTTCCCAGAATTACTGGTAGCAATAGCTATTCACTCATATAATAAAGTTTAACTGCGTCAAGCAATAAATAAGGAATTAAACAGCGACCCTGCTGTTATTGGGAAATAATCATCAACGGGGTGGTGTAATGCTAAGCAGAGCACCGTATCTACTTTAGAGTTAATTATTCTTATACCCACAGATCCTGAAGTGTTTCATTCCTCTTCTGTGCCAGCAGTTTGCCAAGAATCATAATCATTTATTATTGGAAGATACTTTTTAACCATTTATAGTCATATTTAACCCTTTTTTATGCATAGTGTCCACAGTTTAAGTCAGTTTAAGGGCCTTTTTATTTTCTTTCATTTTACTGAAATAGAAGAACCTCTGAAGAAATCACTTGATAACATTAATTGTAGATGATTTGTCATTCTCAAAAATAATATAAATAATAATAATAATAATAATAATAATAATAATAATAATAATAATAATAATAATTTTATTATTATTATTTAAAGATAAAAGATAAAGTTTAAATAGTTTTTGTTTGTTTGGTTGTGTGTTTTAAACAAGTGCTTTTCAGAAGAAGATTTATTTTTTTTTTACCTCCTTACCATGTAATTGTGTATGTTCAGAAATTATATTTTCGAAAAAAAATTGTCTTCAACATTACATATTTCAGACCTGAAATTTGTTTAATTATTATTATTATTATTATTATTGGGGAAAATTATATATATATATATATATATATATATATATATATATATATATATATATATAATATTTAGACTGTCTGTGTCTATATATATATATATATATATATATATATATATATATATATATATACAAACAGGCATTTCGCAGACACCTCTAGCCAGGGCAACATACAAAATACTGTATCTACATCCAGCCTGTGGAGCAGTTGGGAGTTCAGCCTTCCTCAACAGCACTTCAGCTATTCCTGCTGGTCCAGGGAATCAAACCAGCAACCTTTTGGTCCCAAACCTTCTTCTCTAAAAATGAGCCCATGGCTTCCCCCAAATAACTAAATAAATAAATGAATAATCAGTTTCTCTGGTTTTACTATTTATAGGTACATCTTGAAGGAACATGAACATTATTTTTGTTTTATTCCATAAATCACTGACAAAATTTCCCCCGAATTCCACATAAAAATATTGTCACTTGGAGCATTTAATTGCAGAAAATGGCAACTGGTCAAAATAACCAAAAAGACAAATGTTTTCAAGCCTTGAATAATGCATAAAAATCAAGATCATATTCAGTTTTAAAGAACACAGTACTAATGTTTGAACTGAGGATGAGTTCAGAAATTAATATTTTGTGGAATGACACTGACAATCACAGCTTTCATGTGTCTTGGCATGCTCTCCACCAGTCTTTCACACTGCTCTGGGGAGAGTTTGTACCACTCCTGGTGCAAAAATTCAATCAGTTCAGCTTTGTTTGAGGGCTTGTGACCATCCATCTTCCTTTTGATCACATTCCAGAGGTTTTCAGTGGGGTTTAGGTCTGGAGATTGGGCTGGCCATGACAGGGTCTTGATCTTGTGGTCCTTCATCCAAACTTTGACTTGGCTGTGTGGCATGGAGCATTGTCCTGCTGGAAAATCCAATCCTCAGAGTTAGGGAACATTGTCAGAGCAGAAGAAAGCAAGTTTTCTTCCACAATAACCTTGTACATGGCTTGATTCATGTGTCCTTCACAAACAAAAATCTACCCCATTCCAGCCTTGCTGAAGCACCCCCAGATCATCACCAATCCTCCACCAAATTTCACAATGGATGTGAGACACTGTGGCTTGTAGACTTCTTCAGGTCTCTGTCTAACCATTAGATGACCAGATGATGGGAAAAGCTGAAAATTGGACTCATCTGAGAAGATGACCTTACTTCAATCCTCCATGGTCCAATCCTTATGGTTTTTAGCAAACCTCAGCCTGGCTCTTCTTTGGTTCTCATTGATGAAGGGCTTTTTTGAGCTTTGCATTACTTCAACCCCTCCTGGAGGAGTCTGTTTCAAACCATCCTTGCTGTCCACTTAACCCCAGCTGCCATTTCCCATTCATTTTGTAGGTCACTTGATGTCATCCTATGGTTGTTGAATGACATTTGAAGGAGTTGGCGAGCATCCCAGTCAGCAAAGAGTCATTTTCACCCTCTGCCAGTCTGTGACTTTCTTGTCCCCAATGTCTGCTGCTTGATCTTGTTCTTATGAACTGCCGTCTTTGAACTTTTGAGGATGGAAACAATCTGACACTCACTGTATCCCTCTGCCAGCAAAGCCAGATTTGAACACTTCTTTTTCTCACTAAAAAACTTTTGTTTTTAACTCCTTTGGCATGATGAATAGATATTTTTGTATTCCAATTAAATTTAAGGTACTCCCAGCACTAGTTTTGCCATCCAAACTGGTCCTATTGCAAGAGGATAGTGATGACCACAGCAGTGGTTTTTAATCACCTAATCAATACCTCATTAAGTAAACTGGGGTGTGCTTGTGTTGGAATTCCAGCACAAACACTGGAATGAGATGTCTAATCATAGAGTCCATGAAGAAAGTTAATAAGACAAATTGTTATATACAGTGGTGCTTGAAAGTTTGTGAACCCTTTAGAATTTTCTATATTTCTGCATAAATATGACCTAAAACATCATCAGATTTTCACACAAGTCCTAAACGTAGATAAAGAGAACCCAGTTAAACAAATAAGACAAAAATATTATACTTGGTCATTTATTTATTGAGGAAAATGATCCAATATTACATATCTGTGAGTGGCAAAAGTATGTGAACCTCTAGGATTAGCAGTTAATTTGAAGGTGAAATTAGAGTCAGGTGTTTTCAATCAATTGGGTGACAATCAGGTGTGAGTGGGCACCCTGTTTTATTTAAAGAACAGGGATCTATCAAAGTCTGATCTTCACAACACGTGTTTGTGGAAGTGTATCATGGCACGAACAAAGGAGATTTCTGAGGACCTCAGAAAAAGCGTTGCTGATGCTCATCAGGCTGGAAAAGGTTACAGAACCATCTCTAAAGAGTTTGGACTCCACCAATCCACAGTCAGATAGATTGTGTACAAATGGAGGAAATTCAAGACCATTGTTACCCTCCCCAAGAGTGTTCGACCAACAAAGATCACTCCAAGAGCAAGGCATGTAATAGTCAGCGAGGTCACAAAGGACACCAGGGTAACTTCTAAGCAACTGAAGGCCTCTCTCACATTGGCTAATGTTAATGTTCATGAGTCCACCATCAGGAGAACACTGAACAACAATGGTGTGCATGGCAGGGTTGCAAGGAGAAAGCCACTGCTCTCCAAAAAGAACATTGCTGCTCATCTGCAGTTTGCTAAAGATCACGTGGACAAGCCAGAAGGCTATTGGAAAAATGTTTCGTGGACGGATGAGACCAAAATAGAACTTTTTGGTTTAAATGAGAAGCATTATGTTTGGAGAAAGGAAAATGCTGCATTCCAGCATAAGAACCTTATCCCATCTGTGAAATATGGTGGTGGTAGTATCATGGTTTGGGCCTGTTTTGCTGCATCTGGGCCAGGACGGCTTCCCATCATTGATGGAACAATGAATTCTGAATTATACCAGCAAATTCTAAAGGAAAATGTCAGGACATCTGTCCATGAACTGAATCTCAAGAGAAGGTGGGTCATGCAGCAAGACAACGACCCTAAGCACACAAGTCGTTCTACCAAAGAATGGTTAAAGAAGACTAAAGTTAATGTTTTGGAATGGCCAAGTCAAAGTCCTGACCTTAATCCAATCGAAATGTTGTGGAAGGACCTGAAGCGAGCAGTTCATGTGAGGAAACCCACCAACATCCCAGAGTTGAAGCTGTTCTGTATGGAGGAATGGGCTAAAATTTCTCCAAGCTGGTCTGCAGGACTGATCAACAGTTACCGCAAATGTTTAGTTGCAGTTATTGCTGCCCAAGGGGGTCACACCAGATACTGAAAGCAAAGGTTCACATACTTTTGCCACTCACAGATATGTAATATTGGATCATTTTCCTCAATAAATTAATGACCAAGTATAATATTTTTGTCTCATTTGTTTAACTGGGTTCTCTTTATGTACTTTTAGGATTCGTGTGAAAATCTGATGATGTTTTAGGTCTTATTTATACAGAAATATAGAAAATTCTAAAGGGTTCACAAACTTTCAAGCACCACTGTATACAGGCCACTTTTTCCATTGAATAAAAACATGTATCCTGTTCCCTTCTAGTGGGTTTATTGATGGCATGCAATATTGTTATCATATCGCTTATTCTCCACATATTACGCCACTCTCCCCAATGGAGAACGAGCGTGCAATATTGTTATAATATTGCATGTTGTCAAGACAATACAACATCACACTTCAGAGCTCATGCAAAAATCCAATTACAAAACTTTTCTGCTGCGCATTTATCGGCCAGGAGAGAAAGAAGATGAGGTTAATTCAGTGCTCGGATGAAGCACTAAATAAATAATCTGAAAACTGAAACTAAAGACGCTGAACATCCAAAAGGCTACCAAAACTTTATTATATATTTTTATGCATATTTGCAAGAGAAAAACATACCAACGGACACTGAAAAACTGGAAAAGAGACATGTCAGAGATGTAAAACTTTCGTGCTAGTGAGTGACTGTGACAATTTGTACACAAACATGGTGGTGAGGTTTGCTTCATTAAAAGAGGAAGATTTAAAGAGACAGACGTGCTGAACACCTGCAAAGCTACAAAAATTTCACTGGATATTCTTCACACATAATTACAAGAGAAAAACATACCAACGGACATCGAAAAACTGGAAAAGAGAGCAACAGTGGAAATATTGTCAAAGTCCTACTTGGAGGTGAAGAAAAGTGACGGAGACTTTTACAAGAGGACTTCACTCGTGGACGTCACTCAGTAAAGCCCTTTTGTTTATGTAATGTACAGTATAGACATTACACTACAATATATATAATATATTATGTATAATATATCTATAATATACAGTTAACAGTTATTCCACGAAATTGAGTCATATATGAGCTGATAGCCGACGAGGTGCTTAGCTATCAGCCATGTACGATGAGATTGTGTGGAATAACTGTATTATTCCTTCTACATTCACTGGATTTTGAGGAACAGAGCATTTTTATTTTTAGCAAATACGATAAATAACACCTTCATACAAAACGTCTGACAAAATCATTTCCACTTAGAATGTAAACAAACCGGTGAAATGACAGTAGCAATCTGTGAAAAATGCGATAATAATAATTCCTGAAAAATAAAAAAGATACGTTCCTACCATCAAATACTTTCATTCTATATTTTGTTGTTTTGGGGTTGTTTTCAAGTAGAGTTTTTATTTTGTCCTCGGTTGGTTCAGCAAAATGCGCCGCCATTTTTTTTCTCCACTCACGGTATATGAGCTGATGTCCTTGTAGTAGAGTAGCCAATCAGAGCGTGCAATTGCTCATATCCACTGAATGTGGATAGAATAAAATAGTTTATAAATATATCTACAAGATCCACATTATAAATAGTATACAATGTGTAGGTTATCTACAGACAAGACAATATACAAAAATATACAGTACACAAAAGGACAGTCAAGATTGAATCAACTTCTTAGAGAAAACTGCACCAAATTAATTTTATAGTTTTTTTTTTCTTCTCGGAAATAATACACTTTTAAACCATTTATTATTAGGCTTGAATTATGTGAGTTATCTGTTAGTATAGAAATGAGTGTGTTGATAGCTGCCTTGCAGTCAAAACTACAGTAAGAGCTGCTGTTATGGAAAAGTAATCAACCTTCTGACTAATCAGAGTGTAGAATTCAACAGCACTGTGGTTTAAATAGTTCATAATCTTATCATATTTATTAGCACCTCTATATTTTGTATATTTTCTTTTTCTCTGAAAGAATACAAAAGAAATTCAGCATTATAAGGTATTATGTGGACAGCACAGTGGTGTAGTGGTTAGCACTGTCGCCTCACAGCAAGAAGGTCCGGGTTCGAGCCCCGTGGCCGGCGAGGGCCTTTCTGTGTGGAGTTTGCATGTTCTCCCCGTGTCCGCATGGGTTTCCTCCGGGTGCTCCGGTTTCCCCCACAGTCCAAAGACATGCAGGTTAGGTTAACTGGTGACTCTAAATTGACTGTAGGTGTGAATGGTTGTTTGTCTCTGTGTCAGCCCTGCGATAACCTGGTGACTTGTCCAGGGTGTACCCCGCCTCTCACCCATAGTCAGCTGGGATAGGCTCCTGCGACCCTGTAGAACAGGATAAACGGCTACAGATAATGGATGGATGGAAGGTATTATGTGGTGATTTTAAGATATTTAGGCCATATGCACACACAAAAAAGCAAAATAAAAAAAAAATTGATACTTAAAGTTGTATTTTGATGTGAAACCTCTCCAGTGACGTAAATAATAGAACATTTATAATGACATGATTTTAAAATGTATTTTACCTTGAGCATGAGAATGGATCACTTTTGGAAAATGTTTGCACATTAGCTGGATTTTCGAGTCATCAATTCTCCAGTCTGTCCATGCTAACAGCATAGTAGTAAGACTTGGCAGAAGAAAGCCTGTCTCTTGTTAAACTGCAAACTTGATGGATTCTTTGGCTACAACGTTGACTGTGAACGTAATATTGAGCCAAAACCATAAGTCAAAACCATAAGCTGGCTTGTTATATTTCTACAGGTTGTGTTTTTTAAAGCATAAGTACCATTATGAGGTCTCTCATGTACTGAGGTAATGCAGAAGGAAAATCAAGCTGGTGTTGTATGGGATCTTCCAGTGCGTCAGTGCTCCAATATATAGCTGTGCCAAACAGCTCACCAGTTCAAGGAGAGCAGGGAGACTTGGGACAGGGTTTCAGCTTTTGCAGATTGTGTGAAATTCTTTGCAGGTAGTGTCACATTCATATTTCATCAGAGAGTATTTACTATACCCTCTTTCCACAACATGAGTTTCTCAGCTTGTCACATATACTGGCCTTCAGGCTTCACTTTTTCTGTCAGTATTTTTTGCAGGGGAGGCATGGGACATTATGTTGGGAGAATTGGGACATAGTGGGAAGACATGGAACAAAAATAAAATACCTAGCTTAATCCTACATGTTTAAGTTTTTATCCCCTGCTGGCCAAAAGGCCCAAAGGGGGATTATGTTGTGGTGATGTCCATCCATCCATCCATCCATCCATCCCAGGAAGGGTGCTCACCTTCTGAAATCAACTCCTCTCACAATTTTTGGAGGAATTTCACGAAACTTGGCAGGATTCTTTGTGATATGTTGGTACTATGCATATTGTAATTTCGTTAAATTGGGTCACATTTTACCAGAGTTACAGCCCTTGATTAACAAAATTATACTTTGAAAATTTCATGAGAGTGTGTTTTCCCTCTGAAATCAACTCCTCTCACAATTTGTGGAGGAATTTCACCAACCTTGGCAAAAGGCATTGTTGTATGTCAGTAGTATGCATATTGTTATTTTGTTAAATTTGATCACATTTTACCAGAGTTACAACCCTTGATTAACAAACTTGTACTTTGGCAACTTCATAAAGGTGTGCTTGCTTTCTGAAATCAACTTCCTTCACAATTTTTATCCCCCGCTGGCCGAAAGGCCTGAAGGGGGGGGTTATGTCATGGTGATGTCTGTCCATCCATCCATCCCGGGAAGGGTGCTCACCTTCTGAAATCACCTCCTTTCACAATTTTTTGGAAGAATTTCATGAAACTTGACAGGATTCTTTGTTATATGTTGATAATATGCATATTGCAATTTTGTTCAATTCAGTCATATTTTACCAGAGTTATGGTATAGTTGTCAGTAGGGGATATTGTGCTCTCAGAGCACTCTTGTTATTTATTATCAAAACTTGTAACATATGAACTGTATGAACACACAATGCTGGTACAGCGATAGAAAAGTGTTAGTTTATCCAAAACCTGACTCGAGAAATCAGCAACATTGTCAAGAAGGAATAAAGTAAGCTTAATCCTCATGCAGGGACACACCCACATTTTTAACAAAGATTTTTAAACAATTTTATATTTGTAAACCACGAAAAAAACAAAACAAAAGCTGTAACATGATGAACCATCCCAACTCTCCCAATCTGGACATAAAAAAATCCTTAAATGTTTTTTTCTCCAGAATTTAAGTTTAATAAATAATACGATATCTGGTAACTCTAGGCTCCGTACTTTAATTCCTAACAAATCCCCAATTCACCAACGTGCATTACACCATAGAATGGAGGTGGAGGCGAAATAGAAAATGCAAGTTTTGGTTGATAAAAATATTTACCTGCACAAACCTTACTGCAGTGTCCAGCTTCGTGGCTCCAAAGGAAGTCAGTTACTCTAAGGAACAACATCTAACTTCTGATGTCATCTAAAATCTGATTGGTTGAAATTTATTCATGGGAATACAAACTGTCCCAGGTTTCCCCTGTTCTAAGTCTCCCCACTCTCCCCTACACAACCAAGCTTTGGCAGTGTGCATCCAAATTCTCAGCTTAAAAGTCGTCTCAAAACCAGTGTGAGTTCTTTGTGTTCTTCTACACCCCCCAATAACATAGGTGAAGACCTATTGCTGATGTTTTATTAATTTGCACCAGCAGCACTGGAGCAAATTGTTATTCTCATTCAGGATCTTTCTACTTTATTATTATTATTATTATTATTAATGTATTGCACAGATGCTCTTTCATCTGGAAATTAAAGTCACTGATACCAGGATACAACTCGGATCCTTAGGTCCCAAAGACTTTTCTAATGATTCTAGCAGTTCCTAATAGTGCTGATTTCTGAATAAGGTCTATGCGCGTTGTAACCTGTAAAGTATCCAGGTGAGATTTCAACCTCACTGGTACAGTACAGTTCCCAGTGCACCTACTGCAATAGGAACAACCTTGCACTTAACATTCCATATTCTTGTGAGTTCCCAGGCTAGGTCTTGATATTTCTTCGTCTGTTCTCTTTCTTTTTTAAGAAGAAGAACAACAACTTTATTCGTCACACACTTGTGAAATTCCTCTCTGCATTTAACCCATCTGAAGCAGTGAACACACACATGCACAAACACATGAGCAATGAGCGCACACACACATACCCAGAGCAGTGGGCAGCCATGCTAACAGCACCTGGGGAGCAGTTGGGAGTTAGGTGCCTCGCTCAAGGGCACCTCAGCCCAAGGCCGTCCCATATTAACCTAACCGCATGTCTTTGAACTGTGGAGGAAACCACGTTTCAAAGACATGTGAAATGTTGAAACATTCACATCATTTGGCACAGCTACATCAACAATTAGAGCTTTATTTTCTTTTTTCTTTCTTTACAATGATATCTCTAGTCACATGGGTCTACACAGATCAACAAAACAAAAAGAGAGACCATGTGTATAGGTGACCCTGCTGAGTTCTTCATAGGTGGCACAAAGCTTGCTAATGTCAATCGTTTCAAGTATCTCGGGAGTTATGTTACCAGCGACTGTTCTACGAGGGAGGAACTTGCATGCCACATCCAAGCAACATCGTGTGCATTTGGTTGTTTGTGTAAAAGGGTCTTTGGCTCTCATGACTTAACAACCACGACCAAAGTAGCTGTGTTCAATCAATGCTTACTGCCACTTTTATTGTACGGTAGTGAAACATGGACACTCCATCAGTATGAGATCAAGCAACTCCGCACAATTCAACAGCGCTATCTCTGTCTCATTTTAGACATGAAATGGGATCACTTTGTCGGTAACGAAGAGGCCCTAAAGCATGCGGGAGCTGAGGACATCGAAACCATTCTAGTCCACAGTCGCCTATGCTGGTTTGGCCATATCCGTCGGCTGGACGATAACAGGCCTCAAAAACAGCTCGTTTGGTGAACTTCTTCATGGCTCACGTCTGGTCAGTCGTCCACTGCTTAGGTACAAGGACGCATGTAAATCGGCATTGAAATGTGGGGGTGTCCTCAGCAACTGGCAGGCCTGCGTCAGCAACAGGACAAAGTGGCGGAAACTAACCACAACAGTGTGCGAAAGTTTGCACAGAAAGAGGACAGCCAAATATGAGAGGAGGAAGTTGATTAGAAGGAAGAGAAGAGATCTATGACTTTACCAGTCTGTGGGTTTGTGAGAGGAAGGCAGGCATTTTCGAGCTTATCGATGACAACTATATCTGGTCTTCTAGCTGATATCTCTTTATCAGTTTGAATTGAGAAATCCCACAATATGTTATGGTGGTCATTTTCTGCCACACTTTCAAGGTGATGCTGATGCCATTTTTCACCAACTTCAAAACCGTTCTGTCGGAGCAAGTCCCAGTGGAGAGCTTTTGCTTCGCAGTCATGCCTCCTTTTACATTCTTTTTGTGCCAAAACACTATATCCACTGACAATGTGAGTGATTGTCTCGTCTTCCTCTTGAAACATTCTGCATTTACTGTTCTCACTTGTTTTGTTGATCTTTATTTTAATGACATTAGATCGTAATGGGTGACACAGTGGTGTAGTGGTTAGCACTGTTGCCTCACAGCAAGAAGGTCATGGGTTCGAGCCCAGTGGCCGATGAGGGCCTTTCTGTGTGGCGTTTGCATGTTCTCCCCATGTCTGTGTGGGTTTCCTCCGGGTGCTCCGGTTTCCCCCACAGTCCAGAGACATGCAGGTTAGGCTAATTGGTGGCTCTAAATTGACCGTAGGTGTGAATGTGAGTGTGAATGGTTGTTTGTCTCTATATGTCAGCCCTGCGATGACTTGGCGACTTGTCCAGGGTGTACCCCACCTCTTGCCCATAGTCAGCTGGGATAGGCTCCAGCTTGCCCGCGACCCTGTACAGGATACGCAGCTACAGATAATGGATGGATGGATGGATAGTTCGTAATGGCTGAGACTGCACAGCAATTATAAGACCTTCTGTTTCCTTTTTTAACTCTCCATTCTTCAGCCAATTCCATGTTTCCTCTGCTGCTATATCCTTGGTTTGTCTCAAGTGCTGACCATGCAATTCTTTCCCGTACTGTATATCTGTTGTTTTCTCTCTTGTTTTCATCTTTATTTGTATTCTCTTGCACTTTCTACCGAGTGTGCTGGATCATTTCTGGCTGCAACTATTAGGCTTTCCATACTTTTATTTACATACTCTTCAAGATTCAATCTCGCCATCTCTACACAATCTTCTATCGAGAGAAGCCCTCTTCCACCATCTTTTCTCTTTAGGTACAATCTATCAACACTGTCTCTTGGCTGTAATGTCCTGTTCATTGTCAATGTTTTCTGCATTTTTCTACCCATATTTCTCAACTCTTCTTTTGTCCATCCCAGGAAAGGTGCCAAATACCTGACTAATGAGACTGCCCATGTGTTAATGGCAGTAATACTGTTTCCCCCATTGAGCTTGGATTTCAAGACCCTTTTTACCCAATCAAAATATTCCTTGGTTACTTTGTCTTTCATCTCCTGCATAAGTGCCCTATCCGCTTCAAGTATACCAAGATACTTAGAACTCTCTCCTTCTTCCAACATTTTGATCTTCTCTTCATTCAGGAGTACGATACCATCCGACTTAACTATCTTACTTCTTTTCAATGTCATCAATGCACACTTCTCAATACCAAACTGTATTCCAATATCTTTACTTACAATGCAGACAGTTTGGACAAGTGAGTCTAGTGCATTGTCACTTTTTGCAAAAAGCTTCAAATCATCCATAAATAGTAGATGATTAATTTTTGTGCCATCTGCAAACTCATAAGCTTTTTTTGCTTTTCGAACTACCAGGGTCAGTGGTATTAAGGCAATGACAAATAACAGGGGGGATAATGTGTCTCCTTGGAACATTCCCCTCTTGATGCAAATATCAGCAAGGGTTTCCGCTCTAGATGCTATTTCAGTTTTCCGATTCTCCAAGCTTGCTTCCAGAAGCCCCACAATATTGTCTGCAACTCCAAAGTTTCTTAGGGTTTCTACAACCCCGAGAGATAATGAGATAATGAATGAGATGACTTAGCAGTCAGCACCTTTAACTTATATACTGGAGCTTGTGTGGTGGATAATTCAGATAAACAGATTTGAAAAACATACTTAAACGTTGATATGGTAAAGTTTTATTTAGTATTTCTGAACAATTTTCCAGTCTCAGTGGTTTCACAAACTACACCTCTTGTTCTTAGTTTTCTGTTTTGGTTTTGTTTTCTCCATTTTATTTTATTTTTTTTTATTCTGCGTCACCTGCATCTTTACTTACTTACCCCCCCCCCCCCCCCCCCCCCCCCCCCCCCCCGTGTATAGATTTCCATTTTCTGTTCTTGGACAGGGCGTGTTCTTGTTTCATGTTTCATATTTCTTGGTTTCGATCCCTCAATTCTCTTGCATGTTCCATGCTTTTCACCAGTCTAACTAGCTCACTTTGTTTCCTTTGTTTTCTTAATTCTGTATTCCACTTACGGTCTTTTATTAAAACCTTCCTGCACTTGTCTCCAGTTTGCTCATACTTCTTTGTTTTCACAATAGTGATCATAATAACATTCAGAAGTAAAGTCTTATGTTTTCCTAATAATGTCTTCCGGACAGAGGACTTTGCGCTTTGCGGTTTCTCTGTATCATGACAAGACACATTTTTCTGTCTTATTCAAAAAAGACAAAAAAAGGGGAGGCTGGTGAGGAAGTGTCTGTTTATAGCTTCGTACACCAAGTTTGTACTGTATAATCCATTAAACATGTTAGTTCCTGTTATCGCTTACACAATATGTTTGTTTCGGGGGTGCAACTCTAAACGGACAAAAAGTACGACTTCTCATTGATGAATAAATAAACAAGCACACTTGTTGCCAATGTGGTATTATTATTATTCTGGAAAATATAACTCACAGCAAGCTAAGAATTAACCTCGCATACTGATATTCTTGGGATATCAAGCCACTTCTCTTTGCCTTGGGTACCGCATCCCACATCCTTCCGTCCTTGTCACATATCTAGAACTTTGCAGATTATCCTTGCTGATCAAAGCGAAACTGACTTCTGTATCAACTCAATGTCCTTAACCAGCTCTATCTCTTCCAACCATTTCTTTAAACTTCTTGGTAGGGTTCCCAGGGCACTGATTATAACTGGAACAATCTTGATATCTTTCAACTTCCAGACTCTCTTCAACTCCCTCTTAAGGTCTTGGTACATTTCAATCTTTTCCTTGTCTTTACTATAGATTCTTGTGTCGAATGGGCATGCCACATCTATGATGCAACACTTTCTGGACTCCTTGTCGAGTACTACAATATCTGGTCTATTAGCTTCAATTGGTTTGTCCATTTGGATCTTAAAATCCCAAAATAACTTAGTCCTCTCCGATTCGAGTATTATTATCTCATCTCATTATCTCTAGCCGCTTTATCCTTCTACAGGGTTGCAGGCAAGCTGGAGCCTATCCCAGCTGACTACGGGCGAAAGGCGGGGTACACCCTGGACAAGTCGCCAGGTCATCACAGGGCTGACACATAGACACAGACAACCATTCACACTCACATTCACACCTACGGTCAATTTAGAGTCACCAGTTAACCTAACCTGCATGTCTTTGGACTGTGGGGGAAACCGGAGCACCCGGAGGAAACCCACGCGGACACGGGGAGAACATGCAAACTCCACACAGAAAGGCCCTCGCCGGACCCGGGGTTCGAACCCAGGACCTTCTTGCTGTGAGGCGACAGCGCTAACCACTACACCACCGTGCCGCCCCGAGTATTATTATTATGCAGATTATTCAACTTCAGAAAGTATACAAATACTGTCCCATAGGGTGACCGGTGTAACCTATAGGACTATACAGTCTAAAATGCTTCAACCCCCCCCCCCCCCCCAACCTATTTACAATAAATCATGAAGAAAGAAATCTAAATATTGCATTTCAAAAAGAAAAGAAAAACAATATCTTTGACTCCCTATATACTGAGTTCATGCTTACCTCAAAACCATCTTACTGACTGGATTATGACACGATCTTAAAAGTCCTAACAGTGTTCATTGTGCTTGATGGGACTATATAAACTTTGCAATCTAAATGTATCGAAATCTAAATAAAACTAAACTATTTACTATTAATCATCAAAAATCTAAATATTGCATTTCAAAAGAAAAGCAAAAAACCAGCAACAATATATAGTGATTGTGAGCAGGGCTTTGAACCAGAATTTTTTTCCTATTGGTTCGTTCTGAACAGAAACGGAATTTTAACGTTTCCGGTTTTGGGTTCCACCATTAAATAGACATTCCCGAACCGGTTAGAACAAAAAAATTTCGTTCCTGGAACGGTTAATTACGTTCCCTGTCAGCTGTTTAACAAATGGCTATAAAATTATGTCTCTGTCTCATCTGGCTTAAGCCAAATGTAGGCTAATTCTATTACAACCTTCATTAAATAAGACAATAAATAATTCAAAACAATTATTATTTCAAATGTTGGCGATTTGGATTCTCAGTATGTCTTCCCATCTACACAAACAGAAAAAGTGCCAAAAATGAAAGATAATTCGTTTAGTGTGTTACCAAAGGCTAGTCAGGCCCTATGCATTGATAGGCTAACAGAGGTTAACGTCATTTAATGTTCGCGAGCCTCTCATTAACGTGGACAAATATATTGATATCGTGTTTGAAATTGATGTTTTTGAATAACGATAGACTGCAATATTTACCTCTTATTTAAGATGTGGAGACGTGATAGTAGTCCACCCTCCCGCTCTCTCCATTCAGTCAGCGAACGTCACACAGGAAGTGAACCCCAGCGGGTTATAGAAACTTGCGCAGGAGAAGAATGACTTTTTTATTTGTAGGCTACGGAAACTTTGAGGAACGAAATAAAAACCGGTATTAACCGGCTACCATTATTTTTAATAAGCGTTTCGGTTCCGGAACATAAAAAATAATAAAGTTTCTGGTTTCGTTTCTGTTCCATGTGAAATAGAAAAAGTTCCCGGTTTTCGTTTTCGTTCCTTGAACCGGTTCAAAGCCCTGATTGTGAGTTCATGTAGTTGATCTCAGTATAATCTTAAACCTGGTGCACACGGTCGATTTTCCGTTGCTTGGTCGCGCAACTTTTTGATGCAAGTGAAAAATTGCTTCGTGTGCGGATATTTGCGACGGCGACTTTTTTGTTGCTTGCGACAGATCGCAGGTATCAAACGTGCTTGATATTCTGCGACCAAAAAAAAAAATCGCCAGTCGCTGACTTGTTGCAGAGATATCGCCGTGCGTGTGTGTCTTTGCGATAAGGAAGCAATCACCTCCAAAGGCTAAGTCAATCCCCGCCCGCAAAGTAGTCATGTGATCTCCATGTGACTTGCATCCCCCTCCCCAAATCACCCACTAGTTGTAGATAATGCGCACACGAGAGGGGAAACTTGCATCCAAAAATCGCAATACGCTTGCGATGGAAAATCGCCCGTGTGCACCGGGCTTTATTGACCAGCTTAAAACACGATCTTAAAAGTCCTAACAATGTTCAGTATGGTTGATATTATAGACTTCTGCATATTCCTTAGAACAACCTTTGTCTTTGCTCCCAGTAACTTTCATACAGAGGTGGACAGTAACGAAGTACATTTACTTGAGTGCTGTACTTAAGTACACTTTTTGAGTATCTGTACTTTACTTGAGTATTATTTTTTTGGAAACTTATGACTTTAACTTCACTACATTTTAAAGGCAAATATCGTATTTTTCACTCCACTACGTTTCTGTCAAGGTCCTCGTTACTACTGAAGCGGCTTTGAAAGTGGATGTTTTTTCTTTTATTTTCTAAAACGTGATTGTTTTTTTTTTTTCTAGGTGACACTGAGACAGTATATCAGTAATCACTCGGGTCTCGTCACATCCATAGACTGTATAAAATCAAGTTCAGTGATTTCTCGGCAGTGTTATTTAACACGATCAGTTGATGGTAGAATGGAAGGAGGCGGTTCTTCTGGAAAATGCACGCACTCATGGCTTTACCTAGAACCCATGTTTCAGTTTTCTGAAAGGATTAAAGATTCATTTCGTTTTACATAAATGTTTGCTAAACCACATCATGGCCAACAAAAACTCACCGTCCAACCTGCGGAAGCATATTGAGGTATATAAAAGTTTCGTTCCAAGAGAAAGCTTGCAGTGAAGTTGTCTGTGCTTTTAGAGCTAGCGATAACGTTGCAATAGCTATGCAGTTTGTTTCGTCAAATGACTTTCTATGGATTTGCCCACCAAGTTGCCATCACCTTGTCCACGGCTAACATTAACACATAGCTAGTTAACTTGGACACTGTTAGTTAGCATGTAAAAATGGAGTTACGCTAACATGAATAACGTTAACTTACCTGAAGTCCTGTCAGAAATGTTTTAGCATAATCTTGCCAAATAAACGGACTGTAGAAATCTTTCTTTTCTAGTCGCGTTAGCTACCCAATATGATTTTGAGTTTGAAAAGAGTTTGCTAGCATGTCAGGTGGCGCTTCACTGACTTAACGTTAAACCACCATGATGGCACAGCATGTGTTCATTTTGTAGATCCAGTCGGTTGCTTCAGAGGCATTAGGTTTTGTGAGCGTTGTGGCAATTATTATTATTATTACTACTACTACTATCAATCTCATCATTCATGTGACCATGAAACTGATGTCCCTCTTATTACCATTTAACCATTGTATATTAATATTTGAAATAAACACTTTCAGATATTTCATTGAACAGTAATAATTCCCTAAACCTCTCCTATCGTCAGCAGAACTGCTTCAATGAACTGAGATTCTCAGCGAAGCTCAAGCCTTCAGGACTATTTCAAAAAGTAACATTACTCATTATAATAACTGAAGATCACAGCAAAGACAGTGTTACCAAGACAGGATGCACATTCGGTGTGGCCATGACCGGGATAAAGTGCTTACTGAAAATGAATCAATCTAATAATGAATCTATCTGAAAATTTTTATGACTGTGTGAAAGTTTGTGTGCATGGCGTCCTATCCAGGGTGAGTTCCATGCATGCGCCCAGTTTATCTTGGATATGCTGTGGATCCACCATCACCTTGTTGATGATAAAAGACTGACTGAAAATTAATGATTTTTTAAAAAATCTTTAAGCAAGTCAAACTCCGCACCAACAGCGTCAACGGGAATGCCACTAACACCAACAAGTCTAGCAGGGCTCGACATTAACGGTAGTCCGACTGTCCGGGACAACCTAATGTTTGGTCCAGATAAGTCAAATCCGCATCTGCCTGTCTGATGGGACGAGTTGAATATTTGTTTAAAATCACCATTTAACGATAATTATTCAACAGTTACATCAATAAAGTTCTAACAAAACTAGTTCAATTGCCTCAGTGATCCGGCCGTGTTATTGTTTACAAAATTCCGGGGAAGCTGAGTACAGCAGGTGTGTGTGTAAAAATAACAAGGTCATAATATCTAATTATAGACTATTAGACTCATCGAAATCTAAGAAATGGCGATCAAATACCTCAATAAAATAAACATCTGTGGTGAATCTGGGTGGTACGGTGGTGTAGTGGTTAGCGCTATTGCCTCACAGCGAGAAGGTCCGAGTTTGAGCCCCGTGGCCGGCGAAGGCCTTTCTGTGCGGAGTTTGCATGTTCTCCCCGTGTCCACGTGGGTTTCCTCCGGGTGCTCCGGTTTCCCCCACAGTCCAAAGACATGCAGGTTAGGTTAACTGGTGACTCTAAATTGACCGTAGGTATGAATGTGAGTGTGAATGGTTGTCTGTGTCTATGTGTCAGCCCTGTGATGACCTGGCGACTTGTCCAGGGTGTACCCCGCCTTTCGCCCGTAGTCAGCTGGGATAGGCTCCAGCTTGCCTGCGACCCTGTAGAACAGGATAAAGCGGCTACAGATAATGAGATGAGATGAGATCTGTGGTGAATCTTCATTTCATTCAGACATTTGTTATATTTTTTTTCTTTTCTATGGTTCACAGCCTCACAGCAAATGTTGTAAAATCAACCATGTACGAGACTTGGACTTTCCAGATATCCCTGAGTGATTGATCAGGTATCTCTGTAACATTTGATTGTGATATGACAGGCTGCAGACTGACCAGCGATTTTTTTTTTTTTTTTTTTATTTATGTGGGGTTTTTTTTGTATTTTATTTTACTGTCATGATACACATGATCCGCATGTTACTTAATTTCACATTCTCAGTTCTAATTTGGGGTTTTGTTTTTGGCTTGTATTATCTGTCTTGTCATCGTTTTTATTTCCATCTTATTATTCACAACTTTGTTCTATTACTGCTGTATTGATGTATTGTTCATTTGTTATATTGGCACATACACCGGGCGGTACAGTGGTGTAGTGGTTAGCGCTGTCGCCTCACAGCAAGAAGGTTCCGGATTCGAACCCAGCGGCTGGCGAGGGCCTTTCTGTGTGGAGTTTGCATGTTCTCCCCGTGTCTGCGTGGGTTTCCTCCGGGTGCTTCGGTTTCCCCCACAGTCCAAAGACATGCAGTTAGGTTGACGTGGGGCAGCCTTGGGCTGAAGTGCCCTTGAGCAAGGTACTTGACCCCTGACTGCTCCCTGGGCACTGTGTGTGGCTGCCCACTGCTCTGTGTGCGCACGCGTGTGTTCACTGCTTCAGATGGGTTAAATGCAGAGGATGAATTTCATTGTGCTTGAAGTGTGCATGTGACAAATAAAGGTTTCTTCTTCATTTGTTTTTCTTGAAAATGTTAATAAACAGATTGTGGAAAAAAATGTCGTACAATATTCGGACATTTATGGGTGGCACGGTGGTGTAAGTGGTTCGCACTTTCGCCTCACAGCAAACAGGTTCTGTGTTTGAGCCCAGCAGCCGATGGGGGCCTTTCTGTGTGGAGTTTGCATGTTGTCTGTGTGGGTTTCCTCCCGGTACTCCGGTTTCCCCCCACAGTCCAAAGACATGGGTTAGGTTAACATGGGACGTCCTTGGGCTGAAGTGCCCAAGAGTGGCGGCGCATACGTACGCAGTGGCTTTGCTCTCCTATGACGAACTAAATTTCATTGTGCAGTGACAATAAAGGCTTTTGCAGGAATTTTACAACAGTGCCAAACTCACTTACGGTTTGTTTTCATTCACAACGTGATTCTGTCCCCCTTATCACGTCCAACTTGTTTTCGTTCGGTTTCATTTCTTAAAATTAATTTATACTTAACGTTTGGTTGGATTCATCAAGATTAAACAAGATTATCTTCTTGTTACTTATTTCTACGCCAGAACTACCCTTAAAATACACCCATCCATTATCCGTAACCGCTTCAAATGTGAAGGAAGCTGTGAAAGAAAAGCTATTTCAGACATTTGACCTTGTTATGACCTTGATTCTGCTTGGATTACATCCAAAATTGAGACACCTGTTCATGAAATACTGCTACTGAGACTCTCACATAGACACACGTCCACACTGATGGATGGATGGACGGACGGACGGACGGATGGAGCGATGGCAAAAACTGTAGACAGCGATGAAAACAGCCTCAAGTTCCTGACCATGATAGTGTAAACAACATCGCAGTGACAAATATAATGAAGCATATCATGGAAAACTATTTTAGACCTTGACCCGATTTGGATCCATTCTGAAATCAAATTTGTTTATCTGCTGGTTATGATCATCGTTCCATTTAAAATCCTACAAACATTCAACCACTTGTTCTTGAGATATTGTGCTAAGGAGAACCTCGAGTCTCAGACAGACGCACAGTCCATTCGGTGACGGAGGCAGAAAAACTAATCATTGTGCCATAAGCCACATTTTAAAAATAACTTGCTTACAAAAAAATTTAAAAAAAGACAGTCTGTTTTTGGAAGAATCGCTCCTTTTCAACAACCCTCTTGTTCCATAACAGACCCATATGACCCAAAAAGAGAGGGCAAAAAAAAAAAAAAAAAGCACTGCAGTGACACTCTAGATCCTGAATGAGTAATGAGAATATGAGCCACACCGACAAGCTCCACTTCCCTTTTCTGGAAAAAAAATCACCTGTCAGTTCACATGACATCCCAACACATGTCAGGGGACGGCACAGACAGCGTCAGAGCGTGTGGGGTTGTCCTCCACCCAGGATCCTTTCCTCTCACGTCTTTTCCCGCTATCTAATGAAGCCATGGCCTAAAGGTTAGAGAAGCAGCTTTGGGACCAAAAGGTTACTGGTTTGATTCCCTGGACCAGCAGGAATGGCTAAAGTGCCCTTGAGCAAAGTACCTAACCCTGAACTGCTCCCCAGGCTGCTCTGGATATTGTACATCACTCTGGATAACAGCGTCTGCTCAATGTCAGTGATGTAATGAAATTTCCCACTGGATCAGAACTTTTCACGCTCTAATCGATCCCCAGTGCTGAAATGAGAAGTCCATAGTTGGCACTCATTCTAAGTGGACATGCATCCTTTTTTGTGCTGTATTTGGGTTCAGGATCATGACACTTTCTCTAAACTGCACTGAACACCTGGTTTGTCAACTCCAGTGTTGAGCAGCATCTCTAAATATGTTAACAGTAGTCATTTTTAAACTGGCTTTATTTCTTAATTAACGTGTTATTCAATTACGTTTTCGGTTTTAGTAACCTTATGTCGTGACTCGTATTGGCAATTAAGTGAAATTAAATAATATACTTATCGGCCTATTCGGTTTTTAGCCGTGTTGAATGTAGTTCGTTTGGTCCACGGCAGGTGTTGCTTATCCACGCGATCTTCACGAGACTTGTGCGAGACTTCGAAACGTGAAGTGTCAGCCAGGTGTCAGTGCCGCCATTTTGAAAACTGTTTTCTAAACGAAGTATTGCACAAAAACGAGTTTAAATGACGATTACTGCCTACTTTTTTCAAACTTTCCTGATTGCTATCAAAACAAACAAAACTTCCGGCTTGATTACGTCAGCATTCGAAAAAGGGCACGCGTGTCTTTTGACAATGTTGGCAGATGTTGGTCACTTTGATTTCCGCTGTACGTTTTACTTCCGTCCTACGATGTCTCGCACAGGTCTCAACGAATCCCGTTTACGGCCATTGCTTTGACATATGGACTGATATATTACAGAGCATATTTCAAACACTCATAACCTGCTACAGCAGTGACAAAATAGCGATCAAACATCAATTCCTATATTTAATAAAATGAGATAAATAGAATTTTGATAATAATAAATTTGCCTTCAGTTCTCCTTTAAAGGGGAACAGAGGGCAATATATAGAGTAAATATAACAATAAAACACACATTAACGAACCTTATTCAAGACTTACAAAAGTTTTTTCTTCTAAGGTTGGAAAGTTATAGTGTTTTGAAAGTAGCTCGAGCAAACTATTTCCGCAGTTTGAACAGCCCGCCATGATATTAATTTTATCCAATCAGAATGCACGTTCATTTTCTCTGCGTAACACTCATGACGTATGTATGTGCCCAGTTGTGTTGGCTCATTGAGGTTGGGACTAGCACGTGTGAATCGGAAAGTAGGATGAATTGTAAGTGATCGGCTACCCAATGCCACAGTGTGTTGCTTTCGGGTGTAATAACAGGACCGATGGAAAGCATAACGATCCTCCAGACGTGTCTTTTGCGGGATCTCTTCGTATGATTCGACAGAGCTGTCGCTTTCACTTGATGCGCCCGACGCCATGATTACACGCTTCTCTCCTAGTGCAGTGGGTAGGGCTGACGTCACGGTCTTTTAAAAATGGCGACTCTAGTGCCGTTTAGTGTACCGACTATTATATTTACAATTACCAAGATATTTCGTTGTTTTCTAGTATATAAATTTGATAGAATACTTAAGAATATGTTACTTTGTCACATCAGCAACTGTATATATTATATTTGGTACCCCTTTAAGGAAATGAAGATAAATAAGGTCGACATAATGATGTCAAAATGCTCCAGAGTGGAAAATTGAACAGTGTACCGCGATGGACAAATGATATGTTCATTAAGTCACTCATCAAGCAAGTGTGAGCGCCAGTGTAATGCTCAGTCTCATGGTTTGGTTGTCTGGAAACCTAACTGACCAGGCTATAAAGCTACCTAACATGCTGTAACGACGTATGATGAATGAGTTAAGTGTTTAAAATACAGGCCAAGGGAATATAAATAGTTCTCTTAAAGTTTTCAATGAAGCATGCTGTATTTGCGACCACGACACGTCACTGGTGAACGTTTTTGTCTTTGAGCAGTGGTCTCTCTTTAGTCTGGCGAGCGTTTTATTTTCCCTCGACATGTTTAACTGTAAGGTGAGTGTGTGTACTACCATGAGAGTTTTATCATGGCTTTGCGCTGCACTTTATTTTACTCAGCTTGGTCAGTGTTTCCATATATCTATGAGATTAATCCAGCTAATAAAAATCATTCCATCATCAGCCAGACTATAATACAATAGTGTAATGTAGAAGGTGGTGGGATTTGGAACAAGTAGTGCATGATATACAGTAGCAGTCAAAAGTTTGGACATGCCTTCTATCTAATTCATTGTTGTTTCTTTATTTTTATTAATTAAAAGTCACTTTATGTCTTAAAGTAATGATGGATGTCGTTTCTCTTTACTTAGTTGAGCGTTTCTTGACATAATAGTGTATGGATTACTACAGTTGTGGTGTGGAATAGGGCTATTTACTGTATTTTTACGATTTACTATTTACTGCTTGATCTCAAACGCATTACGAAGGCAAGAAACTCGTCCACTAATTAACTTTTGACAAGACATACACTACCGTTCAAAAGTTTGGGGTCACCCAGACAATTTAGTGTTTTCCATGAAAAGTCACACTTTTATTTCCCACCATAAGTTGTAAAATGAATAGAAAATATAGTCAAGACATTTTTCTGGCCATTTTGAGCATTTAATCGACCCCACAAATGTGATGCTCCAGAAACTCAATCTGCTCAAAGGAAGGTCAGTTTTATAGCTTCTCTAAAGAGCTCAACTGTTTTCAGCTGTGCTAACATGATTGTACAAGGGTTTTCTAACCATCCATTAGCCTTCTGAGGCAATGAGCAAACACATTGTACCATTAGAACACTGGAGTGAGAGTTGCTGGAAATGGGCCTCTATACACCTATGGAGATATTGCACCAAAAACCAGACATTTGCAACTAGAATAATCATTTACCACATTAGCAATGTATAGAGTGTGTTTCTGATTAGTTTAAAGTGATCTTCATTGAAAAGAACAGTGCTTTTCTTTCAAAAATAAGGACATTTCAAAGTGACCCCAAACTTTTGAACGGTAGTGTACCTGTTAACTGAAAAGCATTCCAGGTGACTACCTCATGAAGCTAATTAAGATGATGCTAATAGTGTACAAAGCGTCATCAAGGTAAACGCTGGCTACTTTGAAGAATTTAAAATATGAAACATATTCTGTTTTTCTAACACGTTTTTGTTGACCACATACGGTAATTCCATCTACAGTCCTGTGCAAAAGTCTTAGGCACATGTAAAGAAATGTTGTCGACCAAAAATAGCTTAAAAAATAATGAAATGAAATGTTTCAACATTAAAAAAAAATACTATAAACAGCAACGAGACTGTCAATGACAGTGTAGCTCTTTCCGGCTCTGTCTAGTCCAGAAGGAACGATCTAAAGTGGGCAGTTCTATTCTCCACCAGTCCAGCTCAAATATTTGCCAGAAAGAATCCAAAACGGCGAGGACTTGACCGGGAAGAAGCGATTTTTGTTGAACTGCTCATTAAGGATTAATTAGTCCATACCTTCATTAATACTTGTAATTAATCAAATCTGGGTAGACGTTATATGCACCCTAGGTACCCCTACCTTCATTATAGAAAGAATCAAAATCGGTGAAGAATTGAGGGAGAAGAAGCGATTTGTGTGGAAACTGCTCGTTAAGGCTTAATTACTCCATATCTTCATTATTAAATTTTGCAATTATGCAAATTTGCATAGAAGCTATATGTACCCCAGACAGCCCTACCTTCCTGCCAAAAAGAATAAAAACTGGCGAAGAACTGAGAGAGAAGAAGTGATTTTCGTGAAATGTGGACGCCGCCAGATGGATGACAGACAAGCTCATAAACCATAATAAATTAAACAACGTCAATATTTGGTGTGAGACAACCATTAAAAAAATAGTAGTCTCAAGTACAATGACTGCAGTTTTATGCGGAAATGAGCTGTAGGTTTTACTGAGCGTCTTACAGAACCAGCCCCAGTTCTTCTGGACACTTTGTCACACTCACTTCTTCATTTTGAACCAAAACCCAGCAGCCTTCATTATGTTTTCTTTTTATGCTCTCTTATGGAATATGCTGCTCAGATACAAACATTTTTTTCTTCTGTAACATTTAATTTTGTGCTGGAAAACGAACGTTTGGATTCTAAAATGTTTTTGTACTGATTCGATAATGTAGAAGTCTCATCTCATCTCATTATCTCTAGCCGCTTTATCCTGTTCTACAGGGTTGCAGGCAAGCTGGAGCCTATCCCAGCTGACTACGGGCGAAAGGCGGGGTACACCCTGGACAAGTCGCCAGGTCATCACAGGGCTGACACATATGGCCCTTTTCCACTACCCTTTTTCAGCTCACTTCAGCCCGACACGGCTCGCGTTTCGACTACCTCAGAGCAGCACGACTCAGCTCGTTTCAGCCCTACTCAGCCCTACTCAGCACCCAAAACTCTCACGGTTTTGGAGTAGGGCTGAAGCGAGCCAAACCGAGCCAAGTGGGGCTAGGGGCGTGAGGAGACACTCCCCTGTGCACTGATTGGTGAGGAGGAGTGTCCTCACACGCCCACACATGCCCCGCGAGCATGCTGGGATCTGTAAACACCGTAAACCCGGAATAAGAAGAATTACGGATTACGAGAATTTCTGAAGCCTTATGCGCCTCGCCTCATCTATACTGTACGCTCTTGCCAGTATCTGTTGGTGTTGTCGGTGACAACAAGCCACAGCACCAAGACCAGCAACACTAACGACTCCATGTCCTCCATGTTTATTGTTTACTATCCGGGTCGTGAGACTACCGCTTAAAAGGTCACTGATGTCACTGTTTGCGCCGCCTAACGACATCACATGACGTCCACCCACTTTCGCTAACTCCACCCAATGTGTCCACCCACTTCCAGCCAGCACGGTTCAGCGCGGTTGTAGTCAAAATGCAACTCCAACAGTCTCACTCAGCTCGACTCAGCACGGCACGGCTCGGCACGGCTCAGCCCGGCTCAGCCGCGTTGGTAGTGGAAAAGCGGCAATAGACACAGACAACCATTCACACTCACATTCACACCTACGGTCAATTTAGAGTCACCAGTTAACCTAACCTGCATGTCTTTGGACTATGGGGGAAACCGGAGCACCCGGAGGAAACCCACGCGGACACGGGGAGAACATGCAAACTCCACACAGAAAGGCCCTCGCCGGCCACGGGGCTCGAACCCGGACCTTCTTGCTGTGAGGCAACAGTGCTAACTACTACACCACCGTGCCGCCAATAATAATAATAATAATAATAATAATAATAATTTCAGGCTTGATTTAAGTGTTTTTCTGTTTCTAAGTTCATCGTCATATTAAAGTAATGACTTTAACAGATTTACAAAGTGCACTGTAATCTCATGCAAAACAGCAGCATCTAAACCTTCGGCTTACAGCTCACTAACACGGTATTAATCCTGACAGGTGGCTAGCATACAAATGTGCGAGAGTGTTTCAGTGTATGGCCCAGTACAGGATGTTCTAGCTCAATCGGAAAAACTCCGTTACACATCAGTCCTGATGGTAAAAGCAGAGAAGTCGCTCAGAGCAATGAGCAAATTTGGGCTTTATAGGTCAACGCTATGAATGCATATAAAAAAAAAGAAAGAAAGAAATTATAAATGACATGGTATTCACCATGAACTCCAAGAGAGGAATCACATTCTGTAGTAAAATGCATGATTTCCCAAACCTGGCTCGTACTGTGTGTGAAATATACTTCCTTTCTTTTTATACTCCTCAGAGCAGAAGCACTGATTCGGGTTCAACGACAACGCTCTCGGAGAGGATTAGTAGCATTACGTTTGGGACTAATTAGAAAGAAAGTAATTAAAAAGACTGAGATGGTAAAGAAAATGAGCTACCACTGGTCTCTATTTTATGCAACTGTAAAAATATCATGGCACACAAACATTACCATCACTCGAGCCATAGCACTTCAGCCTTAGGAGCACAAGTTAATGGGCAGGCTTCACAGCGCCCGGAAACCCAGCTAACAAGGTGCTTCTGCCAAGGCTCTTTTGTTTAAATAAAGGGGTTTATTTTGGGAAATGCCTCACAATGCGCTATTTTGCACGCTCACTAAAGAGGCAGCATTCCACAATCAGTGGCACAAAAACACCTCTAAAGTGCATGCAGTGTGTTTCAGAGGCAATATCACAATGTTCTCGTGATTCACTTTTCCTGGCTGGGATATTATTTCTATTTTATATCATAGCGCTGTTGAATTCTCAAACATGATTATTTCGAGATGTTGATTTTTATTTTTTTAAATAACAGCAGCTCTGGATGTAAATTGAAACGACTTAAATATATTAATGCACTCATTCTAATAAGCTTCTACAGTTGGAGACAATTTACACTCCATATCATACAAGCCGGGCGGCACGGTGGTGTAGTGGTTAGCGCTGTCGCCTCACAGCAAGAAGGTCCAGGTTCGAGCCCCGTGGCCGGCGAGGGCCTTTCTGTGCGGAGTTTGCATGTTCTCCCCATGTCCGCGTAGGTTTCCTCTGGGTGCTCCGGTTTCCCCCACAGTCCAAAGACATGCAGGTTAGGTTAACTGGTGACTCTAAATTGAGCGTAGGTGTGAATGTGAGTGTGAATGGTTGTCTGTGTCTATGTGTCGCCCTGTGATGACCTGGCGACTTGTCCAGGGTGTACCCCGCCTTTCGCCTGTAGTCAGCTGGGATAGGCTCCAGCTTGCCTGCGACCCTGTAGAACAGGATAAAGCGGCTAGAGATGATGAGATGAGATGAGATCATACAAGCCTAATAATACACATGCCGCCATGATGGCAAACTTTACAACCTGGCCCGCTTACGCGCCAAAACAAAGGTTACACGTGTGCTCCTTAGGGAGCTACTATTTGCCGATGACGCAGCCCTTGCGAGTCATACACCTGATGGACTCCAACGCCTGATGGACAGGTTCTCAAATGCCTGTAAAGAGTTTGCCTTAACAATCAGCATAAAGAAGACTGAGGTGATGGCCCAAGATGCTCCAAGCCCTCCGGTAATATCGATCAACGGCTCTTTGCTTGCTGTGACTGATCGAGTCACATACCTGGGATCCACTGTCACAAACAACTTGTCTCTGGATGCTGAAATAAACACAAGAATTGGCAAAGCAGCCTCCGTTATGAGCAAACTCAACAAAAGAGTTTGGGGAAACAAAAAACTGACAATAAACACCAAGCTAAAGGTGTACCAGGCCTGTGTGCTAAGTACTCTCCTCTATGGCAGTGAAACATGGACGACATATGCCAAACAAGAGGCAAAGCTCAATGCCTTTCACATGCGGTGTCTTCGCAGGATCCTAGGAATTAAATGGCAGGACAAGGTAACAAACACTGATGTTCTCGAGAGGTCCAGTTCCAGGACCTTATTTGCAACGATCAGTGAACGCCGCCTGAGATAGCTTGGACATGTTCGCCGTATGGGGAAAGGACGTATTCCGAAAGATCTCCTATATGGCCAGCTTGAATGCGGTTCACGTCCAACTGGTCGCCCGCACCTGAGGTACAGAGATGTGTGCAAAAGAGATCTTAAGTCGGCTAACATTGATGTAAACTCATGGGAGGAAACAGCGATTGACCGGTCAGCATGGAGACAAATTGTCAAAGCAGGGGTGAAGGAAGCTGAAGCTACCAGATCCCAGCTCAGAGACCAGCGGCGACAGAAGGCACCTTCTGTCAACACCACCACATTCAGTTGTGCAGGATGTGGCAGAGACTGCCACTCTAGAATTGGCTTGTTCAGCCACCAAAGAAGATGCCGACCATGACCGAAACCCATAGTCTCTTTAAGACGGACGGAGGCCAATGAATAATACACAGATTTAACAGGTTATTTAACAAAGAAAAATCTATGGAAGGCGTCGACTCCAGGGTCAGCTTTCCACCATATACGTATACACTCACCGGCCACTTTATTAGGAACACCCATACATCCACCTGCTGTTTGATGCAGTTCTCTAATCAGCCGATCACTTGGCAGCAGCACAATGCGTAAAATCATGCAGATACAAATCAAGAGCTTTGGTTAATTTTCACCTCGTTCAAACATCAGAATGGGAAAAATTGTGATCTCAATTTTTGTGTGACTTTCTTTCACTGTTAGTTTGAGCCAGATGGACTGGTGGTTTGAGTATTTCAGAAACTGCTGATCTCCTGGGGTTTTCACACACAACAGTCTCTAGAGTTTACACAGAATGGTGTGAAAAACAAAAAACGTTGAGCCAAATGGTCAGGGGTGGGTTTCCCAAAAGCCTCTTAACGCTAAGAGCATCTTAACTAGGAGAGAGAGTGTTCATTGTGCTGCTCGCTCTACCATTTAACGATGATCTTTGTGCTGCAACGCTTTTGGGAAACTCAGGCCAGAGTGATTTGAGCTGCTAGGAAGGAAATAGTAACTCATATAATCACTCTTTACAACCGTGGTGAGCAGAAAAGCATCTCAGCACGCAACAGCCGAAGAACACATTGGGTTCCACTCCTGCCAACCAAGAACAGGAATCTTAGAATCAAGAACAAGTTCCTATTAAAGTGGCCGGTGAGTGTATGTGATAGCAGGAAACAATCTGCCTTAAGCACGATGTGCCATTCGTAAAATAAATTTAATAAATTAGAATTTCATCGGCGGGGCGGCACGGTGGTGTAGTGGTTAGCGCTGTCGCCTCACAACAAGAAGGTCCGGGTTCGAGCCCCGTGGCCGGCGAGGGCCTTTCTGTGCAGAGTTTGCATGTTCTCCCCGTGTCCGCGTGGGTTTCCTCCGGGTGCTCCGGTTTCCCCCACAGTCCAAAGACATGCAGGTTAGGTTAACTGGTGGCTCTAAATTGACCGTAGGTGTGAATGCGAGTGTGAATGGTTGTCTGTGTCTACGCGTCAGCCCTGTGATGACCTGGCGACTTGTCCAGGGTGTACCCCGCCTTTCGCCCGTAGTCAGCTGGGATAGGCTCCAGCTTGCCTGCGACCCTGTAGAACAGGATAAAGCGGCTACAGATAATGAGATGAGAATTTCATCGGCAAATATTTGATTTGTCAAATTTCTGTGGAGTAAGAGGAATAAAACACTTCAGAACATAGTGTTACAGGAAAATTATCAACTTCAGAGTGATCATAGTAGTAACTCTGCTTCACGTCAGGCTGCATCACATCACCGGGTCCTTGGTTATTAGCTCATTTGGCCGACAGGTGATGAGTTTATGCCATCATGTGTTGTCTGTCGTTCATCTGGCATCGTCACATTTCACGAAAAACACTTCTTCTCTCTCAATTCGTCACCAATTTTTATTCTTTTTGGCAGGAAGGTAGGTCTGCCTGGGGTGCATATACTGTAGCTTCTATACAAATTTGCATAATTGCAATTAATAATAAAGATATGGACTAATTAAGCCGTAATGAGCAGTTTCCACACTAATCGCTTCTTCTCCCTCAATTCTTCACCGATTTTGATTCTTTCTGGCATGAAGGTAGGGGTACCTAGGGTGCATATAACTTCTACCCAGATGTGCTTAATTACAATTATTAATGAAGTTATGGACTAATTAAGCCTTAATGAGCAGTTCAACAAAAATTGCTTCTTCTCGGTCAATTCCTCGCTGTTTTGGATTCTTTCTGGCAAATAGGTCGGTATTCCTAGGGTGGATATCGGTTCTATATATAGCTTGTATATAGTGTATATAGCTTGCAACATTTATTGCGCAAGGTGGCCCGGTTTAGATGATTCCTTCTGGACTAGACGGGGCCGGAGTGAGCTACGCCGTCATTGACGGTCTCATTTTTCTATAACATCTCAACCCCAAGTGTTTTTTTCCTTACCGAATCCAATGACTAATTCTGCTTTTGAAAACAAACAGGAAGGTGGGGAAATCAGTCCAAGTGTTTATGTAATCTGATAGTTTGCTCTCTCACAGTCCTGGATGAAAACGTTTTGATCTGACATTCATTACATAACATTCATAATTGCGCTTTTGTTTCTTTCCCCTCTTCTTGAAAGTACAATGAAGGTTCTTTGGGGCTGTTTGCTTCCACTAAGAAAGAACAGACACCATTCAGGCTGTTGTCCTCATGAAAGAAACTGACAGAGTAGCAAAGCAATTAGCAATAACAGCAAGAATAGTACCTTCCGTTATATGTTTGAGGAAAAGACAAACAAAGCAAAAAACAAAAAGAACCCCTAAGGACACTGTTTAGAACTGCAACAAACGTGAACATCTTTTGGATTTACGGATTGATGAAGAGAAAAAAGCAGCCTGATTGGCTGTTTGGTCCGGCGCAAACAGCGGTAGAAGATTAGAGGCTTGGGGTGTGTACTGGAGTGTGATGTATATGTTTTTGAGTTGATGGGTCAGGGCCTCTGGGATGGAAAAAGGTGCTTATTGTGGTTTTTGCCTTGTGCTTTGTGAGTCATTCTTCATAATCACTCTTGATTCAGTTTGGTTAGCATCAACAAAGTGCACACGGATGGAATGGCAAACAGCAGAATCCGAGACATCAAGGAGCCCGACTGATTGTCCAGGATATCACTCCGGGGAATTGACGACACCAGATTGTATTGGTTGTACCAGAAACGCTTGTATTTTGAAGACTGTGTAAAACCACAGGAATGGAATTGAAACTATTCAGGAAGTAAATGCTTCCATGGACATTTCCTTGAACCAAAAAGGCCAGTGGGCAGGGTATGGACAGAAGCAACTAGCCATGAAAAACTCGAGAATAGAGTGTTTTCTGTATATTCACTGAAGACATTAAGCACAGACCATTAGCACGGTTTGACCCATAGCATCTACGCAAGCAGGCCTTGTTTGTTTGTTCAGGAGGCACAAACCGTCCACTCATTAGCTGATCTTCCATTGAAGCAACCTGTCCACAGTCCATGATAGTATCACAATGAAGACCTCTGAGATAAAAGAAGGATTGCTGGAGAAATGCTCTACAGTAACAGCTTGTGTTCTTCAGATCTAAAGATCAGACTACTTCCTAGCACCTCCTCTCCTTTCTCTTCTGTTTCCTCCATAAATCTACCAACACTAGCTTCTGTCGTTGACTGATCATACACTCATACAATATGACCTTTGTGCCAGTGACCAAGATCTGTATCTAACCTTCCCAAATGTTGGTTTTATGACCAAGGTTCTTGTATGAACAGCTGTCAGATACATATATGGTAGGAAAACCATACAGTCAATCTGGAGACCAATAAAAGCTTGTTTTGCGTATGTGAGTGATTGGAAATGAAAAGGGTAAGCTCACATAACTCCCTCGCTGGGACTGTCAAATCCAAAAACCTACTACATGAGAAACCAGTTCACTTTCGAGAAAAATAAAATAATATTCTATTGTTCATGACATGAAAGACATAACACGTCTGATGGCAGTAAAACAACCTTTGAAGTGAGAAGCTGTCTGGGACATGGCTGAATGGGAGGTGGTACCAAGTGACAGAAAAATTGTTTCACAAAAGAGGGTTGAAATATTTCAACATCCCAAAGATGAACATTCAACAGGATATCCATTTATGAACAGTTACTGACCAACCAAATAAGGTCAAACTGAATGTCTTTAATAATAACCCCAATTTCCATTCCAGGAATCTTTTAGGCACAGTGATATTTTTAAGAACTTTCCACTGGATGAACCATAACTGGGTTCAGTTCCTGAGTCTTAGTTACAGCAACATTTCTCGTTCATGCTTTAGAATAGGTACATTTCCATAGACCAGGAACTAGTTCCTGGCAGAAGATACAGGAGTATCAAAAGCAGGACAAGCAGGTTTTTTTTTTCACGTGGGCCATCAGGACACTGAACATCAATTAATGTGTGAAATATACTTGCTGTGCAATATATATATATATATATATATATATATATATATATATATATATATATATATATATAGAGAGTGTGTGTATGTGTGTTTATTCTATCCACATTCACTGGATATAAGCAATCGTACACTCTGATTGGCTACTCTTCTACTAGGCTATCAGCTCATATACCATGAGTAGAGAAAAACAAAATGGTGGAGCGTGTTGCTGAACCACGGGCGATTGCTCTAAGACAGCGAGGGAGGCTCAGCCTCCTCTAAAAATGACGAACATCGTGTAGGATGAATTGCGCTAGGCTTATGTTATAGCCGACCTTATAACATTGCTATTTCAGATCCAGAATCATAGAAATATATGTGCTCAACCCACTACAGTGCGAAATCATTCTGATATAACTTTCCCCAGTTCGCCTAATGTGTGCGTGAGTTTTTCCCCCTCGTGACAGCGCGATGCAGCCCAGCCTCAGTGGATTGGGAGCTATGTGCTTGTCAATCTCAAAATGCAAGACGGTTATTGGACAAATACTGCGAAAATGCCTGCCCACGGACTCCCAGCCTCACATGGGAGGGACATGGCAGTTTCCACGAGGAGACTGGTGATTGGTGAAAGCGGCCGGATATTTTCTTTGATTGACAGCTCGTTTCAACTATAGACAGGCAGCGGACAGTGTTGCCAGATTGGGCGATTTACTGCCCAATTGGGCGGTTTTAAGTGCATTTTGGCTGGTTTTGAACATATTTTGGGCTGGATAACGTCAGCAGTATCTGGCAACATCAGTTCAGTCCCATGCGGATTCGCAAGTGCTGTGGTGTATTGTAAGAGATCGGCTTACATTTCGATTTCATTCATTACATACGGTTTCTACCAGCTTTTTTAGCTTGTATATATTTTCATTGTAAATAAAGTGTAAATATAGTGTTGTCAAGTTTGCTATCTTAGTTCCAGAAATTTTGTTTATTTGAGTGACTGAACTTGAACTTGAGGGGGCTAGTCAGCTAGCAAGAAAGCTGCGCACGGATGCCAAGCATTGCTGATTTAATTTTGGCAAAGCCATTTGCCAGTCTTCCTTTCGAGGATAAAATTAAAGAGCAGGGTAGACCAACGCCTCAATCTGACTTGGTGAAAAAGGTAGGGAATAATACTCGTTCCTTTCAGCTCTCCTGGTACAAGAAAGTGAATTGGCTAACAGCAAGTGACCCACATCAACAACAGTAAATAGGCTACTTTAGTAATATGTCATGGATGGACCAAAAATATAGAATCTATTTAAAATGTTTATGCTGAGTATATTATATTGGAATATATGTTTTTCTGGATATGAATTAAACACCGCTACAATTTGGAAAACATTTTTAAACAAAAACACAGCCGAGGTCAATTTTTAAACAACATGCCACAATTTTAAAATATAAAATGTTAAAATATACCCCCCCCCCCCCCCACCATCATGTATATTGGACAGTAGGCTAATGGGCCAAAAGAACCTGTTATTTCACAGTTTGTGACGCTGCCAACAATCAGCCAGATCAGAGGCAAGAGTATGGGCAAAATTGATGTGTTTTTTCTTTTAAAATCTGGAAATATCGTAACCGACCAGCCTCCCCTGTTTGAAAGACTACCAGCCGCCACTGTGCTGAACCAACCGAGGACGAAATAAAAACTACTCGAAAACAAAACCCCCCAAAATAACAAAAAAAACCCAACAACAACTTGAAATAAAAGTACTTGATGGTAAGAACTTATTTTTTTTTTACCTTTCAAGAATTATTATTATCGCATTTTTCACAAATTGCTACTGTCATTTAGCCGCGTTGTTTACATCCTAAGCTAAGGGATAAATTAGGATAAAATAAAAATAATATATCCTAAGGGATAGATTGGGGATAAAATTAGCTCATGTTTAGTCTTTAATTTTCTGTAAAGCTGCTTTGCGACAATGTCTACTGTTAAAAGCGCTATACAAATAAACTTGACTAAGTGAAATTATTTTGTCGGATGCGTTGTATAAAGTTTTTATTTATTGAATTTACAAAAAATAAAAATGCTCTGTTTCTCAAAATCCAGTGAAGGTGGATAGAATAAAACAGTTATTCCACTCAATCTCGTCATACATGGCTTATAGACAACTTGGTGCTACGCGCCTTGTCGGCTATCAGCTCATGCATCATGCATGACTCGATTTTGTGGAATAACTTTAAAAAAAAAGGAAAAAAATATTTTATATATCTCTCATCTCATTATCTGTAGCCGCTTTGTCCTGTTCTACAGGGTCGCAGGCAAGCTGGAGCCTATCCCAGCTGACTACGGGCGAAAGGCGGGGTACACCCTGGACAAGTCGCCAGGTCATCACAGGGCTGACACATAGACACAGACAACCATTCACACTCACATTCACACCTACGGTCAATTTAGAGTCACCAGTTAACCTAACCTGCATGTCTTTGGACTGTGGGGGAAACCGGAGCACCCGGAGGAAACCTATGCAGACACGGGGAGAACATGCAAACTCTACACAGAAAGGCCCTCGCCGGCCACGGGGCTCGAACCCGGACCTTCTTGCCGTGAGGCAACAGCGCTAACCACTACACATTTTCCAGAGACTATAATTTGCTGCTATTTTAGTACTGATTGTGGGTTGTTGGTTTTTGTTTTTTAAATGGGTGATTATGCTTTAAATGTGTGTTTGTGTTTTACTAATATGCGCTATTCTTAATATGCACTAATCAGTAAGAGCACCTACAGTTTTGTTGTACATGTTACAATGGCAATAAAGGCTTATCTTAGTTAAGTGGAGTTCACCATACTGAATGTCACTTACTGGTCAACTGCAACCTCCATATAATAATAATAATAATAATAATAATAATAATAATAATAATAATAATAATAATAAAGGTTATCTCAGAGACAGAACAAACGGCTAAGAAAGCAAAATATTTGCATGATGCTTATATCTAGTCACAAGTCAAGATTAACTCAGGGGAAAAGGCAAGAGCTGAGAAGATTTGAAGCATGAAAACACAGCTTCCACCCTATCTGCTGTGCTGCTGTAGTTTTGTTGCATGCTGAAATCATTCAAACACTTGGGTTATTTTATACAGTAGATCAATATGTTGGAAATGCAATGGAACACATTGTGTGGTTACTCTTCAAGCAGCTTCAGGATGTATAGTTCCTCAAAAGGTTCCTCAATCAAAATACGCTGAAATATATGATTTTTGAGTGCACTTTTTTACGCTCCAAAATTGCACACGCTTCCTACACTTAAAACTAGACTTGTTTTACTATACAGTGCACTATTTTGTGAGTTGTGGCATTTTCTAGCCAAGCTTCAGATGGGAGCGAAGGATATCTAAACACTATGGCATCGTACAATACACTGCTAAAGGTTAGTGTGTACTGTATATTATTATACTAGTGATACATTATGTACGGTAGAAGATTACATGCTGGACAGAAAAGCAATCACGCCATGGGGGGAAAAAATGAAATGTGTTTAATTTGTGATGGGAAGACAATGTGCTACACTGAAAAGCAGAACCTTTGCTACACTGCAGTAGGGTATAGACCCCTTCGCAGTAAACGTCATTCATACATAAGCGGAAATTGCGCGCGCAGCCCGGACCCAAAAAAGACTCAGAAATGCCTAGTTGTTGTGTTGTCGGGTGTCAGAATCGTAGCAGTGATGGGGTTAAAATGTTCAGAATTCCAGCAGGATCTCACCCATTCAAAAAAAATCGCCGACGTCTATGGCTACAAGCCATCAAACGTGTAGACTGGGATGAAAGCACCATCAAAAATGCGCGGGTTTGCAGCGCCCACTTCATCACAGGTAAGATCAGGCTATTTATTAAATCTTTCTTTTTTATTCTTTCTAGTCTTCGTTTATTGATGTAGCAAAATACTTTGGTAACGTTTGTCTGATTAGCTGGGTCATAGTTACACAATGTAATGAATATTGTTAGCATGTTAACTTAGCTTTGCATGCAATTTTGTTTGTAGGAGAGGTCTCGCTTGACTCAAGCAGTCCAGATTTTGTGCCATCATTATTTGTGTATGCCGAAAATCACAATTTTAAAGCAAGGATGGAAAGGTAAAATTGTGTGCCCTCACTCTAAATGCCAACTTACGTTGACTGCTCTAACCTAGCTCCCGCCCCGTTCAGTTTCATTTCTGCTCTCTGCCTCTCGCTTTTTACGCAGCTCTGATTTCTCTTAGCTGCACTCTTTACACTATCATTCCTTTCATGCCATTACCTCCTGCAAACTGCTGTTTAGTGTTGGTATTTGCTGTTGTAGCTAAAGCCACATTGCCATCACATCACTGGCATAATTTGATTAAAACAAAATGAATATGAATGTCCCATTGTTAATCAAGTTGTACATGCCCGCACATAACATAATCATATGCGTCTAAAGACTTGTAGGCACGAAGTTTTTTGTGGGTGTACACTGAAGTCTTGTCAATAAGGTACGAGTCTATATCTGGCCATTGTATACCAGGGAACTTACTAACATCGTCCGTCCACTCTTTAAATGCGGATCCGGTAGGCGATGTCCACTTGTTAGAGTTAACTTATTTATGTAGCATTCTCGATCTTGTAACGACAATTGTTTGGCATAATCTGACAGCTCATAATGCCGGTCTATGGGCAGCGCCATTGTTTCTGGGTCCAGGCTGCGCGCACATCCTGGCAACGGTCGGTTTGTTTACAAACATGCAAAGGGGTCTATTGCTTATGACTTTTAAAGAATTTCAAAGTAATCCTTTACCGTGCTGATTTATCTTTAATCAATGTGTTGCAGCAGTACCACACTGAAATGCAATCAATGTCCAATCGCAGCCCGAAGCTGCACTCAGGGGTGGAGTTGTAATCAGCAAAGGGTTGAAAGAGTCGCTTTCCAGGAGGAGGAAGAGCCCTTTTTAGGTTCATAGTTTCTTCATCAATACTCCATTGAATCATTAACATTTTCATGATTACTACTAAACCATGATACAACTGTTCTCATAACTAAAACATACAGTTCAATGCAAGACCTGCCATCAAATTTTCTCCATTTTCTATGAGGTGCAGAACACCCATAATGAACTTTTTCAGGTGTAGGTTTAGGGTAAAGATTTGACAAACCTGGTACTGCAATCCTTCCTGAAGTAGGATGGTCCATCTCCAAAATGAGGCCATTATGAACAACCTGAGAAGACAATTCAATATGAACATAAGTTATTAATTTCAGGAAACACTGATGATACTGCACTGTGCAACAGATCAAACAGATCTCTTAAAAATAATCAGGTCTTACTGTGATTCAAACCAAAGAAAACAGGGTCAAAATGACACCAGCTTTTTTCAACATCAGGGCTCGTGAGGGGTAACATTCTGTACCACTTTTACAAGTCCTTAAAAAGCTCTCACGTCTGTACAAGTTACCCTGACCTCGTGAAATTGGTTTCTCATCAGAAACATTTCTGCAAAGTGAGAAACACGTCACTTTAAAATGGAAGAACAGGAAACTGCTAACTAAGTACAGTCAATTTCAACAGGATTTACATAGACACCTTCTTTTGAGCCAGTTTTTTTCCCCTCCCACGTTTACCAGTTTTACTTTCTTAAGCTTCAAGAACGCTAACATTTTAGAGTCCAGGGGTATCCTTAACACAAGTGGAAAAATCTGGGATGCCTGAGACAAGTAAATTGTGGCTCCAGACTGTTGTTTTTTTATTCATAGTTCTCTCATGGGGCGGCATAGTGGCGTAGTGGTTAGCGCTGTCGCCTCACAGCAAGAAGGTCTGGGTTCGAGCCCCGTGGCCGACGAGGGCCTTTCTGTGCGGAGTTTGCATGTTCTCCGCGTGGGTTTCCTCCGGGTGCTCCGGTTTCCCCCACAGTCCAAAGACATGCAGGTTAGGTTAACTGGTGACTCTAAATTGACCGTAGGTGTGAATGTGAGCGTGAATGGTTGTCTGGGTCTATGTGTCAGCCCTGTGATGACCTGGCGACTTGTCCAGGGTGTACCCCGCCTTTCGCCCGTAGTCAGCTGGGATAGGCTCCAGCTTGCCTGCGACCCTGTAGAACAGGATAAAGCGGCTAGAGATAATGAGATGAGATGAGTTCTCTCATGGGCAAGCAGGTACTGGTACAACAACCCAGGCTTATAGTACTCAAGTCTGACTCGTGCCCTAATTTTAAGGGCTCATGACTCGACTTGGACTTGGAGTACTGATGACTCGGACTTGGACTTGTACATTAACTGCATTCAGACTCGTAAATTGGAGACAAGGACTCAGATCTCATATCATCTCATTATCTCTAGCCGCTTTATCCTTCTACAGGGTCGCAGGCAAGCTGGAGCCTATCCCAGCTGACTACGGGCGAAAGGCGGGGTACACCCTGGACAAGTCGCCAGGTCATCACAGGGCAAGGACTCAGATTTTTTTCTTTATTTTTTGTAACATGCCATAATAATTTGGCATAAGATATTTATATCTACATTCATTTTTGTACTAATTTCGTGCAAGAGTGTCACACCTGCGCGCCTTGGCGCGTGCATCAGACAGACTCTTGGGTGCTCTCCGGACAGTGCGCACGCCAAGCGGACTCTCGCACGCGTGCGCCATAAATGACTTGCACCTGCACAGGATTAAGGCACAATCAGTGCGCCGATATAAAATCAGTGAAAACACACTAACTTTGTGAAGTATTGAGTTGCATTGCTGACACATTACCGAGCCTTAATTTCCTTGTTTGGGTTCCTGATCCCTGATTTCCTGTTTCTTGTCTTTGATTCTGCCGAGTCTATGATAGCCTGTTTGTGCCTCGCTCGACCTATTGCCTGTTTTACGATTTTGCCTGCCGTTCTGTATCGTTTACCTGCCTTCACTTGTATTAATAAACACACCTTCTGCACTTACATCCGTCTCCCAACCATCTCTGACAGAATACTTCACACTCCCTGAAGTATTCTGGGAGTGTGAAGTTCAGGAACAAACTAATGTTAATGCTGCTAAAACAGCCACCGTCAAAGGGTGCGGTTGGAGTCTCGTATTCGGACTTGACTCAGATCAATAGCGGACTCGACTCTGACTCTACTTGAAAATTTTTTAAATGACTTGAGACTGGACTCGGACTTGAGGTTTAGTGACTCGACTACAACACTGCAACAACTAGAGCCAGAGGATTTTTTTAACTAGCTGGGTTCACGTGTATGTGTGGCAGACAATATTTTCACACAGGTTTGTGGAAACACTGAAAGCTGAGAAATAGAAATTTTAGCTGCCACGTGTGCTACCTCTCCTGTTCACTCCATGCAATCACCTTAGGGTTAAACATGCCAAGAGAAAATAATGATGCTAGCCAGACTTGAATATCTTCTATGTGTTATGCAAGGACAGACATCATAGCCAACATGCTCAACAAGGACTTGGTAATTTTTACCAAGGCTGCCAATACAGCATTCTACATTACAAACTTTATCCTTTCCTGATAAAGACTACAGCTATGCCGTCATCCTTTCTTGAGAATTCATATATTTATTCCTTTCCCTTATTAGTTCATCTGGCCAACAGGCTTATGCCATCATGTGTTGTCCGTCGTCCATCCAGTGTCGTATGTATTTCACGAAAATCGCTTCTTCTCTCTTGATTCTTCACTAATTTTTATTATTTTTGGCAGGAAGGTAGGTCTACCTGGGGTGCGTATAGCTTCAATGCAAATTTGCATAATTGCAATTACTAATGAAGATATGGAGCAATTAAGCCTTAACGAGAAGTTTCCACACAAATCACTTTTCTCCCTCAATTCTTCACCGATTTTGATTCTTTCTGGCATGAAGGTAGGGGTACCTAGGGTGCATATAACTTCTACCCAGATTTGCTTAATTACAGTTATTAATGAAGTTATGGACTAATTAAGCCTTAATGAGCAGTTCAACAAAAATCGCTTCTTCTTGGTCAATTCCTTGCCGTTTTGGATTCTTTCTGGCAAATACTGTAGGTCGGTATTTCTAGTGTGTATATCGCTTCTATATATAGCTTGTATATAGTGTATACAGCTTGCAACATTTATTGCGCAAGGTGGCCCACTTTGGATCGTTCCTTCTGGACTAGACGGGGCCAGAGTGAGCTACGTCATCACTGACAGTTTCGTTAAAGTATATTAATGTACTAGTTCACTCGCTTGGGCAGGACACTAGATAACAGATTTATGATTTGTTCACTCCTGCTAAGTCGAATCCAATTGATCATAAAATCTCCTTCTAATAGATCCAAATTTCTTTGAGCTAAGAATCATGACAAATATGATGAACTTACAGCTAATTTTGGAATGTGTTCTTGAAGAGGATGATGGTTTCCCTCTCCTGCCCTTCTGCTTCCATCACTCTGTTTAGTCTGTCACAAATCATTAGTGCTGTCAGATCTATACGTGCACATCAGTGAGCTAAAACCTGATAGTTATATAAGGAGACATGATGTAGACGTAGGTGATGCCTGCTTTCTCTCCCCCCTCTCTTACTGATACACCTTTTTTCTTATATGAGCAAAAAGAAATGTTGAAGAGAACCATAGTGTTGTGCATGCACAGTATCTAGAATCAAGTTTAGACATGTTATAGAGGAGTTCTAGACTTAAGAGAATACAGTAATGCATCAACTTGATTTTTTTATGGCTTTTGCGACCGTATGACGACCGTACATACGAAAGACGTCCGTGTACCACCACAGGGAACCTGATCGTAAGTGCAAGGCAACGTATCTCAAACGCTTGACCACCGGACAATGAAATCTGTATCTTAATTTACATAAGATAGATGACTTTTTATCCAGCGCTTATTTTTAATTTGATTTAAAAAAAATAACATGGGATTATTTACTAACACATTTTACGGAAAATATTCTCGACAGTTTCATATAAAACTAGTTAAACCAGTTTTATTAGTCCACTAGCTTGTTGGACAGTTGAAAGTTTGTCATGTAATGGCAGTAGACAGATGTAATTGCAGGAAGAGTTTTATTGAAAACACGCTAGCAAACAGATCCAAAAAGTAGACAAAGGCAAAGTCGAAAAACAGGCAGTGGTCAAATGAGGCACAGACAGGATATCAGAGAGAATACAATACTCACAGTCCAAAACCACAAACGGGGTCAAAACCACAAACGTGAAACAATATACAAGGATTTTGCAAAGTCTGTGTGTTACTGAGAGTCCTTATATTTATGTGCTGTGATTGTGCTCTAATCAGGAACAGGTGCATGGCAATGAGTTTTAATGGTGCTGTGCAACAAGACAACTATTTGACATATCAAGTTTGATATTCTATGGTAACTATATACTCGAGTAATGATGTAAAGTGAAAGCACTGGTTCACTGCTGTCCACCAGGCACCCAGCAGAGTCACACCATAATAAATGTCGGTGTTGTTTTTGGCACATACAACCCCGATTACAAAAAAGTTGGGACAAAGTATAAATTGTAAATAAAAACTGAACACAATGATGTGGAAGTTTCAAAATTCCATATTTTATTCAGAATAGAACATAGATGACATATCAAATGTTTAAACTGAGAAAATGTATCATTTAAAGAGAAAAATTAGGTGATTTTAAATTTCATGACAACAACACATCTCAAAAAAGTTGGGACAAGGCCATATTTACCACCGTGAGACATCCCCTTTTCTCTTTACAATAGTCTGTAAACGTCTGGGGACTGAGGAGACAAGTTGCTCAAGTTTAGGGATAGGAATGTTAACCCATTCTTGTCTAATGTAGGATTCTAGTTGCTCAACTGTCTTAGGTCTTTTTTGTCGTATCTTCCGTTTTATGATGCGCCAAATGTTTTCTATGGGTGAAAGATCTGGACTGCAGGCTGGCCAGTTCAGTACCCGGACCCTTCTTCTACGCAGCCATGATGCTGTAATTGATGCAGTATGTGGTTTGGCATTGTCATGTTGGAAAATGCAAGGTCTTCCCTGAAAGAGACGTCGTCTGGATGGGAGCATATGTTACTCTAGAACCTGGATATACCTTTCAGCATTGATGGTGTCTTTCCAGATGTGTAAGCTGCCCATGCCACATGCACTAATGCAACCCCATACCATCAGACATGCAGGCTTCTGAACTGGGCGCTGATAACAACTTGGGTCGTCCTTCTCCTCTTTAGTCCGAATGACACGGCGTCCCTGATTTCCATAAAGAACTTCAAATTTTGATTCGTCTGACCACAGAACAGTTTTCCACTTTGCCACAGTCCATTTTAAATGAGCCTTGGCTCAGAGAAGACGTCTGCGCTTCTGGATCATGTTTAGATATGGCTTCTTCTTTGAACTATAAAGTTTTAGCTGGCAATGGCGGATGGCACGGTGAATTGTGTTCACAGATAATGTTCTCTGGAAATATTCCTGAGCCCATTTTGTGATTTCCAATACAGAAGCATGCCTGTATGTGATGCAGTGCCATCTAAGGGCCTGAAGATCATGGGCACCCAGTATTGTTTTCCGGCCTTGACCCTTACGCACAGAGATTCTTCCAGATTCTCTTAATCTTTTGATGATATTATGCACTGTAGATGATGATATGTTCAAACGCTTTGCAATTTTACACTGTCAAACTCCTTTCTGATATTGCTCCACTATTTGTCGGCGCACAGTTAGGGGGATTGGTGATCCTCTTCCCATCTTTACTTCTGAGAGCCGCTGCCACTCCAAGATGCTCTTTTTATACCCAGTCATGTTAATGACCTATTGCCAATTGACCTAACGAGTTGCAATTTGGTCCTCCAGCTGTTCCTTTTTTGTACCTTTAACTTTTCCAGCCTCTTATTGCCCGTCCCAACTTTTTTGAGATGTGTTGCTGTCATGAAATTTCAAATGAGCCAATATTTGGCATGAAATTTCAAAATGTCTCACTTTCGACATTTGATATGTTGTCTATGTTCTATTGTGAATACAATATCAGTTTTTGAGATTTGTAAATTATTGCATTCCATTTTTATTTACAATTTGTACTTTGTCCCAACTTTTTTGGAATCGGGGTTGTAGCACACTGTGTCAAAGAAAGGAATAAATATGTATTCATAACTGTGATGCATACCTCATTATTGGTCTCACTGTCACAAGACAATGCAGAAATGTATTGATGTGGAATACATGATACTACATAATTCAGTGGTTCATATGCTATAATGTTATTATTCTATTCAGGTTGAGTTTGTGCCCTTGCAAATATTTTGCTTGTACACTCAACAGGAGCTCCACTTTTAGGCACTGCCTAAATATCTACACTCACCGGCCACTTTAATAGGAACTTGTTCTTGATTCTAAGATCCCTGTTCTTGGCTGCAGGAGTGAAACCCAATGTGGTCTTCTGCTGTTGCATGCTGAGATGCTTTTCTGCTCACCACGATTATAAAAAAGTGATTCTATGAGTTGCTATATCCTTCCTGGCAGCTCAAACCAATCTGGCCATTTTCCTCTGACCTCTCTTATCAACAAGGCGTTTGTTTCCACCCACAGAACTGTCGCTCACTCAATGCTTTTTGTTTTTTACACCATTCTGTGTGAACTCTAGAGACTGTTGTGTGTGAAAACCCCAGGAGATCAGCAGTTTCTGAAATACTCAAACCAGTCCATCTGGCTCAAACCAACAGTGAAAGAAAGTCACACAAAAATTGAGATCACAATTTTTCCCATTCTGATGTTTGAACGAGGTGAAAATTAACCAAAGCTCTTGATTTGTATCTGCATGATTTTACGCATTGTGCTGCTGCTAAGGGATCGGCTGATTAGAGAACTGCATCAAACAGCAGGTGGATGGGTGTTCCTAACAAGATCAACTGTAAGCCACTGCTCACTTACGTATCCCCCCACTCTCGCTTATATCAGAATGCAAGCCATCGAAGGAACAGGACACTTATTATGAATGTTGATGTCAACAAATAATGAACGAGTAAGTAAAGAGCAGTGTTCTCCCCAGGTATTTCAAATAGCATCCTGGTAAACTGGCATTTTGAAATAGCATTATTGCTTCTTGAAATAGTGTTAAAATCTATGCTATATGTTTCGGAAATACATTCAGTCGGTAAACAGGAAGTCGATGTGGGACAGACCTGAAAATGATATACACGGTATAAAACTCGAAGCTGAAGCTTGGTACCAAATATCAAGCAGTTGTGATTTGTAGTTGCTGAGAAAAAATGTAATGAAAATTGTGTAAATCCACACTATATGTTTTGTAAATACATTCAGTTAGTAAACAGGAAGTTGACGTGCGGCAGACCTGAAAACAGTATACACGGTATAAAACCCCAAGCTGAAGTTTGGTATCGAGTACCAAGTGGCTATGACTTGTGGTTGCTGAGAAAAAGGGTGTTTTGGATGGACGGAGATATGGATGGACGGACGGACGGACAAAGGTAAACCAGTATTACCCCCTCCCCCCCGGAGCGGGGGTGTAATAAAGTGGCCAGTGAATGTATACAGTATTTCACATAACTGTTATACACATTGGTGAGGGAAGAGGTACATTTTTTTCACCAGTCAACAACAGGTATCTTTTCTTCGAGAATGTTGCTGATTGATGACGTAAGTAGAACACTGTCGTAATTTTCTATAATCATAAGAATTTTCATCATAGGACATGTTCTTAGACATTCACAGAAATCAGCTACAATTTTATTGGGATCATCTCATATACCCCTTTTCCACCAAATCAGTTCCAGGGCTGGTTTGGGGCCAGTACTGGTGCTGGTTCACAACTTGTTCAACTTGCGAGCCAGCTGAGAACCAGTTTGCTTTTCCATAGCTCGGGGTGCTAAGGGGAGCCACATCATTACGTCACTGTATACATTAGTTATGTCGCTGTATACGTCAGTTACGTCGCTATATACGTCAGTTACGTCGCTGCGTTTGCATAAACTTTGGCGCGAACATCGACGCAACAACAACACGGAGAAGAAGAAGCAGCAACAACAACAACAATAATGATGATGGATGACTTCGCATTTGTACAGCTGCTGCTTCTCATTGCTTAAAAATGGCGACCTTTCGCAGTCTTGCTATTGTTGTTGGTCTTAACAACTCCCCCCCGGCTGATGTAAGTGGTTCTTTCCTCTGGCCCAGCAAAGAGTTGGTGCTAGCCTGGAACTGGTTTTTCTGGCCCCAGAGCCAGTTCTTTGTCAGTGGAAAGAGAAAACCCAGTTCCAAACTAAGCACTGGCCCCGAACCAGCCCTGGAACTGCTTTGGTGGAAAAGGGGCAATTCAGGGTGACAAATAATAACCTGAAACAGTCATACAGCCTAAACCCACCTGTACAGAACTCATTTACAACACTGCGACATGACTCATTGGTCTAACAAAATAATTACGCTTGACCAGTTCATTGGGCTTCAGGCTGGACATGCTTGAAGAACAGTCCATTGCATTATTTTTCCTTTTCACCAGTAAATAGTGTGATTCATGACATGGGTTTTCCCCCCATTCAACCTATATAGCCGGTTTTCCCCCAGATTGACGGAGCACTAAAGCACGAAAGTGGACCAACCCAGAGAGTAGACAAGAGTGAAGGTTTGACATAATTTGTTTTTTCAACAGAAGACATGTTCGTGAAAGAGCTAATGGATGTTTGTGTCCTTCAGGAAAGAAAACCACAGAGGCTTCCAAAGCTCCTGGGTGGGGAGGTAGCGAGCCACAAACTTGCTCTGAGAAAACATCTGACAGACATGCCAAAGCTCTCAGGCTTCCAGCAAGACTTTATCAAGCATACACTTCAACACTTCTGAGTACGTCTGCTTATAAACAACATCGAGGTGATGTTTGAGAAGTTCGACAAGTTCACTGTACTCCAGAACTGTGCATTTATTATCACTGATATGTTGTGATGACTGAACTGACTTCTCATAATAAATCAATTTCATGCTTTTAATCAGTGACATGATATAATCACTCATTATTGTAAAATATGACCAAAAAATTGGCGGGGAGAAAGTATGTACATTGACTGGACATTGATGAAAGATGGGAATTATTAATGTAATTGCCACAAGTGCATTGAAGATAAATGGTGGAAAGCACATCCACATTCCAGGTCCACACATGCTCCGACATGGAATGATTATGAAGGGCTATGGCGTGTTCCCTTGTTCACTCTCTCATCACAGATGCTGGAGAATCTATTAAGAGCTGGCTGAGGAAGTGATGTGTCTCTGTGTATAAATTATAGGGTCAGCTTGCCTAGAGATGGAGGTGTGTTCATAAGTAGAAGGTCAAAGGTTGTTGCTTGAAGCTGCACATGATTTAGAAGGCAAGATGAAGTGGAGGCTGTATTGGTGGAATCTCACTTTTTATTTGAGGAAAATGAACTCCTGTAAGGTGACCTTGAAAAAGATAAAGTGTTGACTGAAGTTTAAGATTACTATGTGCTCATATGTCTTTATGACATATGCACTTTAGGGCTAAAGAGTGAATTTAAAGATGCTCTTAAGCAGCGAATCTTGTCTCTGTACATGGTTTTCCTGAACTCACTCGTAAGAAGGAGTCTGAAGAGCAGTTTTGCTAAGAGCACCTTTGCAATGTATGTCCTTGATACAGGCATTAGTAGTTGCTAAAAGCATTCGTACTGTAGTTACTGAAGGCCTTAGTAGTCCAGGGTTCTAACCAGACCAAAATATCAGTGTAGTGGCACCAGTCATCACGGCTGGGGGCTCGGGGGCCTAAGTGCATGGGTTCTACATGCCTAGAGATGCATTCTAGTGCATTTTCTGGCACTTGCAGGCCTCCCTGAAAGTCATACTTTTTTGGTAATATTAATGAGATTTTTTTTTTTCAAAAGTTGCTGTGAGCAAGAAGGTCCAGGTTCGAGCCCCGTGGCCGGCGAGGGCCTTTCTGTGCGGAGTTTGCATGTTCTCCCCGTGTCCGCGTGGGTTTCCTCCGGGTGCTCCGGTTTCCCCCACAGTCCAAAGACATGCAGGTTAGGTTAACTGGTGACTCTAAATTGACCATAGGTGTGAATGGTTGTCTGTGTCTATGTGTCAGCCCTGTGATGACCTGGCGACTTGTCCAGGGTGTACCCCGCCTTTCGCCCGTAGTCAGCTGGGATAGGCTCCAGCTTGCCTGCGACCCTGTAGAACAGGATAAAGTGGCTAGAGATAATGAGATGAGATGAGATGAGAAGTTGCTGTGATTGTTTTTGATTGAAGATTTATAATGGTTAATATTCAACTATATTGGTGACAAATTTATGGAATAAGAACAAGATCAACTGTGAGCTACTGCTCACTTACGTATCCCCCCGCTCTCGCTTATATCAGAATGCAAGCAATCGAAGGATTCGGACACTTATTATGAATGTTGATGTCAACAAATAATGAACCCTGAAACAAGTAAGTAAAGAGCAGTGTTCTCCGCAGGGATTTCAAATAGCATCCTGGTAAACTGTCATTTTGAAATAGCGTCAAAATCCACCCTACAGTATATGTTTAGTTTACCATTATTCAGTCGGTAAACAGGGAGTCGATGTGCGACAGACCTGAAAACAGTATACATGGTATAGAACCCCAAGCTGAAGCTCAGTACCAAATATCAAGTAGGTGTGATTTGTAGTTGCTGAGAAAAATACCACAAAAATTTTGTAAATCCATGCTATATGTTTTGTAAATACATTTGGTCAGTAAACAGGAAGTTGATGTGCGACAGACTTGAAAATGGTATACATAGTATAGAACCCCAAGCTGAAGCTTGGCACCAAATATCAAGCAGTTGTGATTTGTAGTTGCTGAGAAAAGTGTTACAAAATTTTTGTAAATCCACGCTATATGTTTCGTAAATACATTAAGTCGGTAAACAGGAAGTTGATGTGCGACAGACCTGAAAATGGTATACACGGTACAGAACCCCAAGCTGAAGTTTGGTACCAAGTGGCTATGATTTGTGGTTGCTGAGAAAAAGGGTGTTTCGGATGGACTGAAATACGGAGATATGGATGGACAGAGATAAATCAATATACCCTCCCTCCTTCGGAGCGGGGGTATAATAAAACAACCAGTTGATGTTCACCAAGTGTCAGCTTTATTTTCAGCTTCATCCATTCAATTAAAATACATGACTATCCAGATCGAACTCGTATCATACCGGTACCTTCCCCCAGGGGCGCAGATAGGATTTTTGAACTGGGGGGGACTGAGCTGTCAGCAAATGATTCCATGTATGTATGTACTGAAGCTTCAATATACATTAGAATTGTGAGTTTTCTAACTGAATGAACAATGGTAGACAAAGGCCTACCTGGTCAACACTAGCCAAACATGATCAAATTGGTGGCTTCCCAGTTTAAAAACTGGGACATCATGGAACATGGAATTCGAAAAAAATGGACAGTTAATGAAATGAAATGAAAACCCCAACGTTTATGCTGGTAGATGCTAGATTTCAATGCTTTTCCGACTTCAAACTTCCAACTTAGGAGTACAACTGAACGCACCATTAGTCGTAGCAGAAACACCGTTGCTATCAAATGGATGAGCTGTGCAGTGTTATTAACCGAGAATTACGTGGAAAATTGAACACCTTGCTTTCCCAACTCTGCAAGGATCTGCTCCAGCCTTTTCCCTTCTTGAATCGGTGTAATGTGGATTGATCACTGACAAGACTACTGCTGCTGCCATTTCAACTTTGTGCTGCAATGTAAGTTAGCCTAACTAACGGAACATTAATCCTCACTTTTTCTACCTATGTTTGGTGCCTTACGTAGGGACGGTGGGTGGGGGGGACAGATAGGGGTCACTATAAATCTGGGGGGGGACATGTCCCCCCCCATCCCCAGTGCCATCTGCGCCCTTGCCTTCCCCTACTGACCGTTTCAACGCACTGTGTTGCATCATTAAAAAAAAAAAAAATGCTGGGTACTGACACGTATTACGTCCATGGCGTGTAAGCACCTATTAACACGGATGGCACTTTACCATGAACATAGCATAAGGGAGGAGGTAAACCGGACTAGCATGATCAGTGACAATCTCCACATGGAACTACTCGGGCTGCTGTGCACTGGGTGCTTACATGGACAGGGAGTGGATGATGTCCGAATGTAGAACATTCACATGATGGAGCATTGTCACTGCCACATAGGGATAACAAGAGAAAATTAAACAAAAGACCATATTTTCAAGATTGACAAGCCTTTTTATTAGTGTGGTGGCAACTTTTACTGGCGTGTTGGCAATATTGTGGGTGTAGCGCGAAGGAAACATTGCATATTGGCTCAATACGCTGAAAAGGCTGAGTTAGAACCCTGTAGTTGCTAAATCCAGTCGATGAGATCACATGGCGTTTGTTTTTAGGAAAAAAAAACAATGAAATATAAAGTGCTTGAAATATATTTATTAATATATTGTATCGTTATTAAGCATTACATACATACATGTCAACCTATACGGAATGTCGGTATTTTATACGGATTTGATTCAATAAACATAGTATACGGGCATATAAATAAAGTTATACGGATTCTTTAAAAAAACTTCAATATTTATTTAGAGCTATAATCAATTCCCACGATGATAAAAGAGCACATAACATTTACAAACATACTGTACACCACAGACAGCCAGTAAAGAGTCTTATGAAATCGCGCGTTATCTTGTGGTAGCGAGACTTCGTTCCACTTTTGATCATGCGCACACCGCATTGCGAGAATCCCGCCAACCGTGAAGTCATAGACATATAAACATAGACGCCGCCTTCTGCGTAGAATCATACGTCATCCTCGCCGCCATATTGGATGTGGCAAAGTGGAGATTCTTCAACCGTCTCTGGTATAGCGTCTAGACAGTAGCCAAGAATAAAGATGCCTCATTCATGTGCTGCGTTTAACTGTACCAACAGGTTTACCGTCCAAACAATATCACATGGGATTACCTTTCACAGGTGAGACTGGAAAAATACTTTTCATTGTATTTGGTCATTATAACGTAATTTTACGAACAGATTTTCCTGACTTTGTGGCTAATATGAAGTCTCGCACATAATAGCCGCTCGGTGAAACCTGTCTCCAAACAACGAAGTATTTCCTTCGTAACTACGCTGATAACACTTTGCGTTTTTGTCAAACATTGGAGCTTTGTATTCATTCTGAAGGTTTATTGTTATTAATATTGAATAAAAAGTAACTGGGATATATCATTGTTAATTATCATTCAAATTCTAGGTAAATTATTTTAATTTGCATCTTATACGGATTTTATAAGGGAAATACGGATTTTGGAGGTTGGTTATACAGGTTTGATTGACCAAAGGTTGACATGTATGTACATATATAATGTGGTAGTTAATAATTGAAATTATTTTACATTTTCGGACAATATTTTTTTTATTCCAAGTGTTTTGTTTTTATTAAATGAACAAACATTCACACAAAAGAATGACCTAAATAAGCTAAATAATTCGGTAAATGTTTTCCCTGTGACGCTCATTTCACTGTTACTCCCCGATCATGCAGTCATGATTATTTCAACTGTTATCCACAAAACCAAGTTGGCAGTGTTCTCCCTTTTATAAATATATATATATATATATATATATATATATATATATATATATATATATATATATACAAACACACACAATGTTAGAGGTGCAGAAATGTGTCTTATTAATGACACTAAATTCGATAATCCCTTGCCTAATGGAGTTAAATGTGATTTAAAATGTAGCGATATGAATGTGACACTATGATATCCATACATAATTCCGTTACACATTGAAATATATTCATAATGTTTTCTGTATATTTATTTAATAATTAACTCGATGTACTTGCAATGTACAAGAAAAATAATTGAAAACCGGCAGCAGATTCAACACCAGTGATTGTGAGAGTCCCTCGGAGGCGCATGCGCAGTCTGTGTATTCGGCTGTGAGCGAGACGCTCTTTGTTGTGAAAGAGTGATCCAGGTCCATCGTAAGTTAAGAGCGAACTAAAGTACTACTTTGGCTATGACAGTGTTCGGGAAAACCATGTTAGCTTAATGATGGAGCTTAAGAGGCAGTTAAAGATGCTCTTAGCCTTAAGAGGCTTTTCTTGACCCTGATTGGTTGAGAAGTGTTCCAAGAGTGCTTTATATTTAGTACAATCACATTGGGAAGTTTCACTGTTTGTATCACTCTGCTTGTGTGTGTTTTAGCAACAGATCAAATGCAACAGCAACAGTCTCACTGAAACAGTTATTACAGTAGAGTAACCAATAATCATTACCGAATATCGCAAATTTTTCATGAATATAATTTCTGACTTAAAGCATGACCGATTGTCGAATGAAAATGAACACGAAGAAGGGAATTTCATCACTGGATGCAGCTTTAATGGGAATCATGGCACAAATCAGAGGGTACTTCCAAAAGTTCTTGGCCTCACCCAGAAAACGTCAGAGGAGAAAGACTGTTCTTGCATCATTTTTCAGCATTGTCTCCTTTAACGTCAATGCACTTGGTCCACTGATGTTCAAGCTTCACTATCCCTTCATGAAAGAAGGCCACATGTTGAACCTCCAGATCCTCCTCAACAGCATGGATGACTTCATCATCACTCTGAAAATGGCGACCACATGAGTGGGATTTCAGTTTGGGGAAACAGATAGAAGTCAGACGGTGCCAGGTCGGGTGAGTAAGGTCCACGGGGCAACAGTTCAAAGCTGCATTCAGCTGCTTCTGCTCCTGCCACCTGTGCAGTGTGGACGGGCGCGTTGCCCTGGAGCAACAGCATGCCAGCTCGAAGCTTTCTTTCCTCTCCTTTTTTCTTTGATTGCTTCTTTTAGTTGAGTTTTTGTGGAGAGTGATAAGGCTTTATAGTATACAGTTACACCCCAAAATGGGAGTTACGCCCCTTGGGTGAGACCAAGAACTTTTTGAAGAACCCTCGTAACTGATGATCTACAGTATGAGTGAGTGTGGCTTCTTCTGGATCTATTTCTGCTTGAGAGCAAAAAATAAATTATTTGGCCTGATAGTGTCTAAAACATTATTATTCTATCCACATTCACTGGATATGAGCAATCGTGCGCTCTGATTGGCTACTCTACTACTCGGCTATCAGCTACCATGAAGAGAGAAAAACAAAATGCTTGCTGAAGCAACCGAGGATGAAATAAAAACTCTACCTGAAAACAAAACCCTAAAAATACAAAAACGCAACTAAATGTATCTGATGGTCAGAATGTATCTTTTGTTTTATTTTGCAAGAACTATTATAATAGCATTTTTCACAAATTGCTACTGTCATTTCGCCGGTTTGTTTATAAGCAGAAATGATTTTCTCGGACGTTTTGTATAAAGATTTTATCTACTGAATTTGCAAAAAATAAAAATACTCTGTTTTTCAAAATCCAGTACATGTGGATAGAATAAAACAGTTATTCCTCTCAATCTCGTTGTACATGGCTTATAGCCAACTCGGTGCTATGCGCCTCATCGGCTACCAGCTCATGTACGACTCGATTTCGTGGAATAACTGTTAATTATTCATTTCTGATTGATAAATCTGCTGTATAAATGCAATATCGTACTCGCAGTCATGAGGTTTGTTATACTGAATATCGGCACAGCAGTAAGTATAACCACACTCTTGCTCTTGCTATACTGGGTAAGTAACCTCACATAAACCTTAACAGAAGTACACTATAATGAAAATGAACGAGGAACTGATGCTGGTGATCAAACTTAACAGCAGTGTCTGACTACAGTGTCTTGTAAACAGAATTTGATAATTAAGTGGAATTATCAGGACCTCAAAGCCAGTTCGAATTAAATTTTAGTTAGCCATGTGGATCGCAAAATTACAGCCTGGAGCCTGTGAATGTGTGTTAACCTCTTGTTCTGGAGAGCAATAAAACCCCCAAGTGCCAGCGAGCGACTGGCACATCAACAGCATGGCCACATGTGTCTTACCAACCATACAACTTGAAAAAAACAGACTCTGGGCCTCGGCGTCTGCGTGCAGTAAAAGCCATGTTTATTTGTGTTCCTTGCACTTTAATAGCTTCCTCCAAGGCCTTCTTCCATCTTTCCATCGAGGTCCTTCCTCATGCCTGTTCCCCTCCCTCTACCAATTCACAGTAGCTGGCAAGCTTTGCGGCTGCGTAGGTGGAGGTGTGAGGGTGGGGAAATGAATACGGTCTGCACGCTGATCGATGGCTTTAATTTAAACTTCATACATGTGGTATTTTTGGTGCATGCGAATTGATTATGTTTCATTTAAATTTTTGTGATGGTTAATTCAGTGCATGAGGCAGCATGCCACATTAATGCTATTAAAACTCACATATATTGTGTAGCCTGGATCCATTACAAGGAACCATAATGTCAGCATACATCCATGGATTAAGCTGTGATCATCATCGTGATGGCTCTGGTTGTACAACTCAGTGGCAGTTTATCGAATAATTAGACACAGAGCACATCATGATCTATGCATTAAACCCCAAACACAACTCCTTATTCAAGATGGCAGGACGGCATGTTTACGAGGCAGCTGTTCGACTGACTGTAAGCCAACACTTGCCACGAATATCAACATGTTCAGTGGCAACTCAGAGGTACATGTGCACCCGAAGGAGGAAAGAACTGTAAGTGTGACAGGATAATGAAAGCCAGATGACCATGTATGTGACTCATAACCAAATGGGGCCTAAAAGAACTGCAGATCAAAAGTATGAGTTTTAACGTGAAGGATGTGGTGTGGAAAATCTGGAACGGGAAGCAACAAAGCCATCAGGGCACAATGCTGCTCGAACCGTTCACAGTACCGGGTTTGAGATGTACAGGATATCGTATGTGGAAATGAGTCCCAAATGAGAAGCTTTGTGTTCACCAAGTGACATCAAATGAGATAGTCAATGATGGTGTAGCTCACTCCAGCCCCGTCTAGTCCAGAAGGAATGATCTAAAGTGGGCCACCTTGTGTAATCTCATTCATCTCATTATCTCTAGCCGCTTTATCCTTCTACAGGGTCGCAGGCAAGCTGGAGCCTATTCCAGCTGACTACGGGCGAAAGGTGGGGTACACCCTGGACAAGTCGCCAGGTCATCACAGGGCTGACACATAGACACAGACAACCATTCACACTCACATTCACACCTACGGTCAATTTAGAGTCACCAGTTAACCTAACCTGCATGTCTTTGGACTGTGGGGGAAACCGGAGCACCCACAGGAAACCCACGCGGACACGGGGAGAACATGCAAACTCCACACAGAAAGGCCCTCGCCGGCCACAGGGCTCGAACCCGGACCTTCTTGTTGTGAGGCGACAGCGCTAACCACTACACCACCGTGCCGCCACCTTGTGTAATAAATGTTGTAAGCTGTATACACTATATACAATCTATACTGTATATAGAAGCTATATATACCCTAGGAATACAAACCTATTTGCAGTGTTGTAGTCGAGTCACTAAACCTCGAGTCCGAATCCAATCTCAAGTCCCCAGTGTTCAAGTCCGAGTCATTAAAGAAAATTTCGAGTGGAGTCCGAGTCCACTACTGATCCGAGTCGAGTCCGAGAACGAGACTCCATCCGCATCATTTGACGGTGGCTGTTGCTGCCTTTATGTGAAAGCGTCTCTGCTACTGTGTTGGACTAACGTTACTGCTCGACTGCCCCATTTTAGTTAATAGGCTACAGATAAAAAGCTTGTTCATCGCTCAGCAAGCCCCGCCCACTATCAACAGGGCAAATAACGTGAGAGAGGGTTAACACTGGCTAGTTCATCACTCAGCAAGCAAGCCCCGCTTTCAACAGAGCAATGAACACAGCGTGTCACTTCCTTCTCTGGGTGGAGTCTTACCAAATGACGATTGAAGTTCGAGGTTGTCCCCGTCGTCTCCTCGATAGTTCTTCTACATATGGAACACATAGCAGTGCATTTTTTTCTCAATGCATGAGAATAAGCAAAGCGGACAATCCTAGGGGTGTTCTCTCCAGGCATTTTAGTGCCATTAACATTAGTTTGTTCCTGAACATGACGTATGAACAGGTAAATGTGTATTCTCTTGCACGAAATTATTATAAAAATGAATGTAGACATAAATATCTTGTGGCAAATTATTATGGCATGTTACAAAAAAATAAAGAAAAAAATCTGAGTCCTCGTCTCCAATTTACGAGTCCGAGTGCAGTTAATGCACTAGTCCGAGTCATCAGTGCTCAAGTCCAAGTCAAGTCACGAGTCCTTAAAGTTAGAGCATGAATCCGAGTCAAGTCCGAGTCCTGGACTCGAGTTCTACAAGCATGGATATTTGCCAGAAAGAATCCAAAACAGTGAGGAATTGACTGAGAAGAAGTGATTTTTGTTGAACTGCTCATTAAGGATTAATTAGTCCATAACTTCATCATTAATTGTAATTAAGCAAATCCAGGTAGAAGTAATATGCACCCTAGGTACCTCTACCTTCATGATAGAAAGAATCAAAATAGGTGAAGAATTGAGGGAGAAGAAGTGATCTGTGTGGAAACTGCTCATTAGGGCTTAACCCTCTGGGGTCCAAGGGTATTTTCTGGCACTGTAATGATTTTGTCATGCTCTGATTTTTGTTGTCAATTTCAACAAATCTAAGCAGTATTTTCAAAGTCATATGACTTTTTTTGTATTCAGCACAAGTTCAGCTACAATAATATCTATGTAGTATGTATGTCATGATTGTACTTTAAAAAAATAACAGATAAATGAAGATGTTGTAAAAAGCAGTTTTAGAATTGTGTTGGAACGTGTGAAAAAACATGACCTTACCCATTGTGACGAACTGTTTTGGTCACTTGAGGTGATTCTCTTCAGTCTTAGGAATGGATCAAGCACAAAAACTTAAATCTACTCCATTGATTTGGACAATTAACTGGCCATAAAAAAAAAATGGATGACCTATGGTTTTGGGATTAAGAGTTGGCAGTGGGAGGGGTATTCAATGAGAAGGGTAAAAAAAAATCCATTTCATTCAATTCAATGAGAAGAGTGAAAACTCCTCCCACTGCCAACTCTTAATCCCATCAGGTCAAGTCCCAATGAGTAAGGTCATGTTTTTCCAACACAGTTCTAAAACTGCTTTTTACAACATCTTCATTTATCTGGTCTCATTCTCATTATCTGTAGCCACTTTATCCTGTTCTACAGGGTCGCAGGCAAGCTGGAGCCTATCCCAGCTGACTATGGGCGAAAGGCGGGGTACACCCTGGACAAGTCGCCAGGTCATCACAAGGCTGACGCATAGACACAGACAACCATTCACACTCACATTCACACGTACGCTCAATTTAGAGTCACCAGTTAACCTAACCTGCATGTCTTTGGACTGTGGGGGAAACCGGAGCACCCAGAGGAAACCCACGCGGACACGGGGAGAACATGCAAACTCCGCACAGAAAGGCCCTCGCCGGCCACGGGGCTCGAACCCGGACCTTCTTGCTGTGAGGCGACAGCGCTAACCACAACACCACCGTGCCGCCCCCATTTATCTGGTATTTGACTTTATTTTTGTATTTGACTCTATTCAGTGAGTCTTGAAATTAACTCTTGTACTATTTTACTCAGTTCAGAGCCACAACCAACTCTGTTACACAATTACTCTAATTTTGCTCCAACTCCAAATTTTACTCTCTAAACTAAAATTGAGCAAAATTAACTATTTTGAGAAATACTTTTAACTCTGGGGAAAAAAAAAATTGCTCAGTTATTTTTCCTGTGTATGCAGTACAGCACATGCATATCAACCGATCTGCTCATCAGAAACAGAAGAAATATTTACACTAACTCGAGTTGATCTTTGGCTGGATCGAGTTGATGTTTAAGTAAAATAAATAAATAAATAAATAAAAAGCCACCGTGGCGGCACGGTGGTGTAGTGGTTAGCACTGTCGCCTCACAGCAAGAAGGTCCGGGTTCGAGCCCCGGGGCCAACGAGGGCCTTTCTGTGCGGAGTTTGCATGTTCTCCCCGTGTCCACGTGGGTTTCCTCCGGGTGCTCCGGTTTCCCCCACAGTCCAAAGACATGCAGGTTAGGTTAACTGGTGACTCTAAATTGACCGTAGGTGTGAATGTGAGTGTGAATGGTTGTCTGTGTCTATGTGTCAGCCCTGTGATGACCTGGCGACTTGTCCAGGGTGTACCCCGCCTTTCGCCCGTAGTCAGCTGTGATAGGCTCCAGCTTGCCTGCAACCCTGTAGAACACGATGAAGCGGCTAGAGATTATGAGATGAGAAAAAGCCACCGTTCATCATCAGTGGTTAGAACATGCAGAAAGGCCCCCATCGGCCACTGTGGTCGAACCCAAAACCTGCTTGCTGTGAGGTGACAGTGCTAACCACTACACCATCTTCTTTTCAATTTTATCAGTCTTTTCAAAGTTCTACTACTAATAATAATCTGATGCTTATGTGCGAGAAGGAGTCTCTTCATTTGTAAAGTATTTCTTTATTTTCATTGCTCGCCATTCTGTTATAGGATTGTGACTTTCAAAATTCTTCAAATATTCTGACTGTTTTTCTTGTAATATTATCATTATCATGTTTCTCTAAATATTGAGATTTTTTTCCAACATATTGCAACTTTTTTTCTGATAATATAATTTAGTATAAATATGCAGGTGATTATAGAAAATCACACACGCTGATTTGTTGAGAGATTCGGACTATTTGTCAATAATCACCTCGAGTGACTTGGCAAAATGGCGGCCAATCGCTTTGTCATCGTAAGTGAGGAAGAATTACTAATGATGAAAGAAAATGATGTTCCTAAAAGCACTAAAGATGCTACGAAGTTTGGTTTAAAACTATTCAAAGGTAAGGTGGAATTGTGGTTTATTTTATCCATTTCAAAACAAAGTATTTTAGGTGAGTCGGTGAAGATAAGTGACAACTCTGCGCCAAACCGTTATTACCTTTGCATGCTGTTTTTGAAGTTTGAAAAAAAAAAAATCAAATTAATTTGTTTTATTTCTCAAGATTGAATTGAATTTCTGTGCAGAATCATGAATTGAATCATTAATTGAATCACTGTCCTGAAATTGAATCACTGTCCTGAATCATGAATTGAATCGCTGTCCTGAATCATCCGAAGTGCATAAAATCCGTGTGCCATCTCGCAACAAGTTTTACCTCCAAATAGCCTAAACAACGTCTGACAGATTTTATCCTGTTTACGGTGGGCGTTCCCACAGCGAAAGAGAAACCAATCGAAACCGAAACAGTGAAAGTGATTATCATGCCGTTACCATGTGAATAGTTTTTTTTATGAATGCGTAAGGACGCATTCAGTGCTCCGACTCCAGTGTGACTGAGTAAGGTGACAAGTTGTTTCATCTAATTTAGGTAATTTAAAAGCTATCATATTAATTGGCAGTGAGCACATAAGAAAGTGTAAAGTATAAAGTTTCTGTCAATATGTTTATCCTGCTTGTATGATAAAAAAAAAAAACTCGTGAAGATATTTATCTCAATACATGACCTACTCATTCTAAACCTGTCGAGCTTTGCTGGCGAAGCTCTCCACCCCAGAAGGTTAATTACTCCATATCTTCATTATTAATTGCAATTATGCAAATTTGGGCAGAAGTTATATGTACGCCAGCCAGACCTACCTTCCTGCCAAAAGGAATAAAAACTGGTGAAGAATTGAGAGAGAAGATGCGATTTTCATGAAATGTGGACGACACCAGATGAACGACAGATGACAGATGACGGATGGACAACAGACAACCCATGATGGCATAAGCTCATAGCCTGTCGGCCAGATGAGCTAATAAGAATGCAGGAAAAACCAGGCGTACTTCAGCTCAAACCCACAGCAATTCAAATCCTATGGGTGTATTTTCTTTCTTGCAAGTTTTCCACATGCACCTAACCAAACAATGACTAATAACTCATGATTAATCAGAAGTGATTAGTTTCCATCCAGATACAGACAACATTTAAGTGCTTTAAGCTCACACATGAGTACGCCTTTTGAAATTTGACACAACATTTCTTGCAAAAATGTCAACTCCTGTATAGGGGGAAGAAAAGGAACGTTTCGGGGGAATACACTGAAATGTAACGTGATATACTGTCTTTCTTTTTTTTTTTAAATCATTAACATTCATCATCCATCATCGTGCCCAGTATGAACAGATGGTGCATCTATTAAAACACACAGCCACAATTGAAAAGGTATATAGTGTATAGTATAAAATTCTCACCATGAGCAGACACATCAGTAACTCCTCATAAATATAATTACACATAAACTCATGAAACCTTATGTTTTAGTGAAATAACAATAATAATAATAATAATAATAATAATAATAATAATAATAATAATAATAATAAGGGTCATGCCCTGATTTCAGTGCCATGCTTGAGTGTATTTAAGAGCAGATCTAAAACTATGAGTTATGGTAATGAAAGTCTAATGCAACACAGATGCGCTTGCTCATGCTCCAGATCACACATATTACACACAGCTTTTATTCATTCAGTCAAAGTAGCAAAGGGGAGCAGCGTTTCCAGATCTCTGTTCAAAGTGTGGGATAATTATTGTGAGCTAAACATAAAATGCAGACAAGCAGAATAAGCAAGTAATTAGACCAAAAAAAAATAAATTCCTCTGAAACCTTGTGAACTTTTAAATTGGTCTTGTTACGAATTTATTTCTACCCTCAACCACACGAGTGTCAAATGTACACAATAAACCGGATGCAACCCTGTAGGAAGGAATTAATTACTCGAAGCTACGAGATAATAACAAATGCATGTTCTGATAGAACAGTCAAATCAGAATTTTCAGAATGAAAATGCTGTTTATTTCATAAATCACAAGACTCCACCTGATTTTTTTTCCCGCCCATTTCTCCAAAATGTCGCCCTAAATGAGCACAAATGAATCACACTTACAATAGTTTACAACTGTGATTACACTGTAATCCAAGCTGGAATTTGAACCAAATGCTTGCTGAAAACAGCCTTATTATAGTTCTTGCAGATGGCCCACTTAAGCTCCTGTTGCACCTAATTGCAACCGTATGAATACAATATGTAATGAATGCATCTGTTCGCACTGTACTAGCCCTTACTGTGCCAGGTGTTTCTTACGACAGTGATGGCCAGAATCGTGGATATTCGACATTTTATTCCTATCACTGCATGGTGCGTCTCCCGTGGTTCTGTTGATTGGGAAGAAGAATGAATGCGCAACAGCATTTTAGTGCTCCAAGTTAAGAACAAAAATACACAATTTTGGAATAAGGTCATGAGATTTCGACAAAGCATCACAATTACAGGCATTTAGCAGACACTCTTATCCAAAACAACATACTAGGGAGCACTTAGGGGTTAGGTGCTGTGCTCAAGGGCACTTCAGCCATTCCTGCTGGTCTAGGGAATTTAACCAGCAACATTTTGGTCCCAAAGCTGCTTCTTTAACCATTAGGCCATGGCTTCCCTGGACAATATTCTTATCTCATTATCTCTAGCCGCTTTATCCTGTTCTACAGGGTCGCAGGCAAGCTGGAGCCTATCCCAGCTGACTACGGGTGAAAGGCGGGGTACACCCTGGACAAGTCGCCAGGTCATCACAGGGCTGACACATAGACACAGACAACCATTCACACTCACATTCACACCTACGGTCAATTTAGAGTCACCAGTTAACCTAACTCAGGGCCTTCTTACTGTGAGGACCTTCTTACTGTGAGGCAACAGTGCTAACCACTACACCACCGTCTCCCCATCTCATAATCTCTAGCCGCTTTATCCTGTTCTACAGGGTCGCAGGCAAGCTGGAGCCTATCCCAGCTGACTACGGGCGAAAGGCGGGGTACACCCTGGACAAGTCGCCAGGTCATCACAGGGCTGACACAAAGACACAGACAACAATTCACACTCACATTCACACCTACGGTCAATTTAGAGTCACCAGTTAACCTAACCTGCATGTCTTTGGACTGTGGGGGAAAGCGGAGCACCCGGAGGAAACCCATGCAGACACGGGGAGAACATGCAAACTCCACACAGAAAGGCCCTCGCCAGCCACGGGGCTCGAACATGGACCTTCTTTCTGTGAGGCGACAGCGCTAACCACTACACCACCGTGCCGCCCCTGGACAATATTAAGAGAAGAAAGTTGTAAAATTTCAAGGATTCATTCATATTACATGAAAAAGCATGGTTCATCTGTTTCCTTCTTTTTTTTCTAAAAAAAAAAAGAAACAGTTTATTGACCAGTCTTTTTAACAAAAGCCAAGAAGGATTTATTTATCACTCAAGCACAGACTGATGCACAATGAAATTCCTCTCTGTGTTTAACCCACGTGAAGCAGTGAATACATACAAGTGAGCAATGAGCACACACACATACCCAGAGCAGTAGGCAGCTATGCTACAGCACCCGGGGAGCAGTTGGGGGTTAGGTACCTTGCTCACGGGCACCTCAGCACAACCTTCAGGCCATGGCTGCCCCATTTTAACCTAATTGCATGTTTCTGGACCGTGGAGGAAACTGGAGCACCCAGAGGAAACCCACGCAGATACAGGGAGAACATGCACGAAGGCCCCCGTTGGCCACTGGGCTTGAACCCAGAACCTTCTTGCTGTGAGGTGACAGTGCTAACCACTACACCATCTTCTTTTCAATTTTATCAGTCTTTTCAAAGTTCTACTATGACTAATAATAATAATAATAATAATAATTATCTGATGCTGATGTGCAAGAAGGAGTCTCTTCATTTGTAAAGTATTTCTTTATTTTCATTGCTCGCCATTCTGTTATAGGATTGTGACTTTCAAAATTCTTCAAATATTCTGACTGTTTTTCTTGTAATATTATCATTATCATGTTTCTCTAAATATTGAGATTTTTTTCCAACATATTGCAACTTTTTTTTCTGATAATGTCATTTAGTATAAATATGCAGGTGATTATAGAAAATCGCACACGCTGATTGGTCGAGAGATTCGGACTATTTGTCAATAATCACCTCGAGCGACTTGGCAAAATGGCGGCCAATCGCTTTGTCATCGTAAGTGAGGAAGAATTACTAATGATGAAAGAAAATGATGTTCCTAAAAGCACTAAAGATGCTATGAAGTTTGGTCTAAAACTATTCAAAGGTAAGGTGGAATTGTGATTTATTTTATCCATTTCAAAACAAAGTATTTTATGTGAGTCGGCGTAGATAAGTAACACAACTCTGCGCCAAACTGTTATTACCTTTGCATGCTGCTTTTGAAGTCTGAAATAATTTTTTAAAATATGAACTTAATTTTTTTTTAATAATCACCTGTGTATTTATGCTAAAACAATTATCCGCCTCAGGCTCAGTGAATATCGGTGAATAATAACAGAGGTGAATAATTGTTAAATATTATGACTTTTTATGACCTGACGACACCCCCCCCCCCCCCCCCCTCCAAAAAAAACAGCTTTAGTTTCAAAATCTTGTATTTTTACTTTTACTTTATAAACAGTGGCCGTAAAACACCTTCATAGGAAATAGGATTTCTGATTAGCGGAGGAAAGGAAGAAAACACCACCACCAACAACAACAAAATAAGGAATAAAACCACTCTCTTTTTCAACAGTAGCATGTCCTTGATAGTGAGTTCTTACCTTATGTTTTAAATTAATTTAAGAGCAATACATCATACTTCTTATCCATTTATAGTTACACTTAATGTTGTGAAATGTCAGACTTCAGCAGGTCCTGAAATGGATTCCTCTTCCTTTAAATATTCATAAGGAAATGTTTTACAGAAATAGTGCTGAAATCATCTCAGGGTTCTGGTGACTGCCAGGAATACATCAGCTCCTGATCTTTTCTGACACTCCCCTTAAACAGGTGGGGAAATGTATGAATAAAAAGTGTGAATCATAAAATAATTGATACCACTTAGATACAATGCATAAAGCTCTTTTAATAATTTGAATCTGTCCAGTACTCTTCTGCTTTTCATCAGGGCTCATCACTCGAGCTTTTCACTTCATTCCAGTAACCTTTACTAAACATGCAGTCTACCTTAAAACTCTCTCAGCTGTGTACTCTTTATACAACATCCTGTCGAATGGTGCTATAATATAAATATAAATCTATATCCGGATTTAGGTAAAGCTGCTTTGTCTGTTGTTAAAAGTGCCATATAAATACAAGAGTGCTCTGAGAGCACAATATCCCCTGCTGGCAACTGTGCCATAACTCTGGTAAAATGCGACTGAATTGAACGAAATTGCAATATGCGTATTACCAACATATAACAAAGAATCCTGCCAAGTTTCATGAAATTCCTCCAAAAATTGTAAGAGGAGTTGATTTCAGACAGTGAGTACCCTTCCCGGGACAGATGGACATACGGATGGACGGACATCGCCATGACATAATCCCCCTTCGGGCCTTTCGGCCAGTGGGTGATAACAAAACTTTTTGCCAAATTACATGAAATTCCTCCAAAAATTGTGAGGGAAGTTGATTTCAGAAAGCAAGCACACCTTGATAAAATTGCCAAAGTACAAGTTTGTTAATAAGCAAGGGCAGAACTCTGGTAAAAATTGCCCAAATTAAACAAAATTTCACGATGTGTATAACTGTCATATAACAAAACCTTTTGCCAAGTTTGGCGAAATTCCTTCACAAACTGTGAGAGGAGTTGATTTTAGAAGAATGTACACCCTCATGAAATTGTCAAAGTACAAGTTATATAATCAAGGCTCAAAACTCTGGGAAAATTTTCACAAACGAAATTAAATCACAATATGTGTATTATCGTCATATAACAAGGCCGTTTGCCAAGCTTTGAGAAATTTGTCCAAAAATTGTGAGAGGAGTTGATGTCAGAAGGCGAGCGCACCTTCATGAAATTGTGAAAGTACAAGGTTGTTAATCAAGGGCCACAACTCTGGTAAAATGTGACCGAATTGAATAAAATAACAATATGCCTAGTACCGACATATAACAATGCCTTTTACCATGTTTGGTGAAATTCCTCCAACAATTGTGAGAGGAGTTGATTTTGGAAGGAAAACGCACTCTCATGAAATTGTCAAAGTATAATTTTGTTAATCAAGGGCTGTAACTCTGGTAAAATGTGACCCAATTTAACGAAATTACAATATGCGTATTACCAACATATAACAAAGAATCCTGCCAAGTTTCGTGAAATTCCTCCAAAAACTGTAAGAGGAGTTGATTTCAGAAAGTGAAATAAATAAATAAATAAAAATAAATAAATTAAAAAAAAAAATATATATATATATATATATATATATATATATATATATATATATATATATATATGAGTGATTCCACGCTTATGGGTACTGAAATGGGGACATGAACTTATTTTTAAAAATTCACCTAAAACCATTTCTTTTTTTACCATCAGGTCACAAAACATGTAATCTTTAATGAATGATATGTTAAAAGATAACTTTAATTTTCTGAGATGTAATAAAAACATATTTATATGCCAAAGTCAGAACGTAACAGAAGTGTTGTGGACATATATATTCTCAATTTTAACAATGTAGAATTACTTTTTGAAACATAGGAAGGTGATGTTTTAGCAAATATAATTAATAAACATGTGTAGTAGAATAAACATACACATTCTTTCAATAAGATTAACATGGTATAGAGCTAGATTGTAATTAATTTGTAACAGACGCAAGATGGACAATCGTAACAGAAGTAATGGAACAGACATCATTTTGGAACTCATAGGCTTGACTTTGGCATATAAATATGTTTTTATTACATCTCAGAAAATTAAAGTTATCTTTTAACATATCATTCATTAAAGATTACATGTTTTGTGACCTGATGGTAAAAAAAGAAATGGTTTTAGGTGAATATGTTCATGTCCCCATTTCAGTACCCATAAGCGTGGAATCACTCATATATATATATATACACACACACATATACATTTTTCTCTTTAGTGCAATATATACTGATACATATTCTATATATTGTATATTATGTATATCTCAGAGCTATTTAACAATTATTCCATGAAATTGAGTCATACATGAAGAAGAAGAGGCAGCCTTTATTTGTCACACGCGCACTCAAGCATAGTGAAATTCCTCCTCGCATTTAACCCATCTGAAGCAGTGAACAAACGCATACACACACACATGCACACACGTGAGCAATGAGCACACACACATACCCAGAGCAGTGGGCAGCTATTCTACAGCACCCAGGGAGCACTTGGGGGTTAGGTGTTTTGCTCAAGGGCACTTCAGCCCAAGGCCACCCCATGTTAACCTAACCTGCATGTCTTTGGACTGTGAGGGAAACCGGAGCACCCAGAGGAAACCCACACAGACACGGGAAGAACATGCAAAATCCACACAGAAAGGTCCCCACCGGCCATAGGCTCAAACCCAGAACCTTCTCGGTGTGAGGCAACAGTGCTAACCACTACATCGCTGTGCCACCCCAAGTCAGCTATAAGCCACGTACGATGAGAATGAGAGGAATAACTGTTTTATTTTATCCACATTCACTGGATTTTGAGAAACAGAGCATTTTTATTTTTATTTTTTGAAAATTCAGTAAATAAAAACTTTATACAAAACGTCAGACAAAATCATTTCCGCTTACTTAGGCGGACTTCTTAAAGACCTATCGATGGCTGCACAAATTGATTTTAGTGGGGGTTTTTTTGTTGTTGTTTTTTGAAGAAAGTGCCGTCTTGCTGTTGTGCCAAGGTACAGAATAGCTTTAGACATTTATTTAATTCTTCCTTGGACATTTCAGTTCTGTAATTTTAAACTTTTTTGAGCTTTTGAACTAAAAAAAAAAAAAAGCCTCAACAAAGTTTAATGCTTAAAGATGAAGAATGTAAACAAACCGGTGAAATGAGGGGAGCAATTTGTGAAAAATGCTATAATAATAATTCTTGAAAAAAAAGATATGTTATTCCCATAAAATACTTTTATTCCAAATTTTGTTGCTTTTTTTTGGGGGGGGGGGTGTTTTTGAGTAGAGTTTTTATTTCGTCCTCAGTTGGTTCAGCAACACACACCACCATTTTTTTTCTCTACTCACAGTATATGAGCTGATATCCTAGAAGCAGAGTAGCCAATCAGAGTGCGCGATTGCTCATATCCATTGAATGTGGATAGAATTAATATATTTATACATATTCTGTATATTGTGTATATTCTGCACAGCATTCTGTCATCACATTTTTACTTTTTTTTTTACATTTTTTATATTCTATTTATCTATTTTAGTCGCTTTCTTTTTTTTTTACTACTTTTCCTCCCCCGTCCCTAAAAATTTTTTTTATTACTTTTCCTCCCCCGTCCCTAAACTATCTTCACGACTACGGGGCACTGCAATGAGCATTTTCACTGCATGTCATACTTTGTATGATTGTGTATGATTATGTCTCATTTCATCTCATTATCTCTAATAAGCGAAGCCTTAACTAAAGCTAATTTAGTTACATTATATGATCGTAGAATTACAGCAGGGCGGCACGGTGGTGTAGTGGTTAGCGCTGTCGCCTCACAGCAAGAAGGTCCAGGTTCGAGCCCCGTGGCCGGCGAGGGCCTTTCTGTGTGGAGTTGGCATGTTCTCCCTGTGTCCGCGTGGGTTTCCTCCGGGTGCTCCGGTTTCCCCCACAGTCCAAAGACATGCAGGTTAGGTTAACTGGTGACTCTAAATTGACCGTAGGTGTGAATGTGAGTGTGAATGGTTGTCTGTGTCTATGTGTCAGCCCTGTGATGACCTGGCGACTTGTCCAGGGTGTACCACGCCTTTCGCCTGTAGTCAGCTGGGATAGGCTCCAGCTTGCCTGCGACCCTGTAGAACAGGATAAAGCGGCTACAGATAATGAGATGAGATGAGATGAGAATTACAGCATGTAAGAAGTTTATGTCTAAACTAAAGCCAGAAAACCCACTATATACCCTTGTGTCAAATCGCTTGGTTATAACAAGCTCGCACTACGCATTAAGTAGTGAACAAAGTTTCTGTACGAACTGTAGCAACTAACAGATTTAAGAACTTTGTTACCCACAAATTTGCGCAAGATTTATCCTATGTTGCTTGACGTTTTATATATTGCGTATATATAACTGTTTATTCATATTGTATTGTCTGGTATTTATTGTTTCTGACCTAAACCTGTAATTCAGTTATTTTACTGCAAAAGGTTTAAATAAACATATTATCTGCAGCCGCTTTATCCTGGGTCGCAGGCAAGCTGGAGCCTATCCCAGCTGACTACAGGCAAAAGGCAGGGTACACCCTGGACAAGTCACCAGGTCATCACAGGGCTGACACATAGACACAGACAACCATTCACACTTACATTCACACCTACAGTCAATTTAGAGTCACCAGTTAACTTAACCTTTGGACTGTGGGGGAAACCGGAGCACCCGGAGGAAACCCACGCGGATACGGGGAGAACATGCAAACTCCACACAGAAAGGCCCTCGTCGGCCACGGGGCTCGAACCCGGACCTTCTTGCTGTGAGGCGACAGCACTAACCACTCCACCACTGTACCGCCCTGTATGATTGTGTGACAAATAAATTTGAATTTGATACAGGATTAAGATGGGTCAATCTCCAGATCTCATATACTGTAAGCAATAGGGTATCGGAAGAACATGCTCTGCATTCATGACTTTTCTGATACGGTTAAAGTTGGGACATAAAGACAAGTTGTACCTTCCATAACACTTAAAGGATTTTAAAAAGTGTGCACTAACGTGGTGAAGACATACACTGGTTGAAGTACGGTAGTTGTAAACAGAACTCGCATCCACAAGGCTTTACCTTCAGGCACAATCTAAATCTCTGTATGAACAGAATGCAATATAGGGCTTCCTTTAGGACTCTTAACCAATCTGTTAAAACAGTTTAATAAATGAATCCAACAGGAATGCATGATTGAGATTATTTATACAGATTTGTCTTGGACATGCGAGCTGACAGAAATTCAGGTCGAGCATCAAATCCCTGTTGACTGAAACGTATATAAGATCTATTGCATATATCAAGGGACAATTTAGAGTTGCAGGTTAACAAAGTATCTAATTTTCCAAAAAGACAGCAAGTGATCCTTCCCATTAGGTCACCATGATGGCAGGTACAGTAGGTCTGTGCTGTTCTGACGTATATAAATTCTCTGACCTGTGATTGAACTTGCGGTTTAAACTTCCTATTCTAGTTAGATTCCTGGTGGTTTCCATTTCAAAGGCGCTATGGTGTTACTCACTTAGGGACTTATGACGTGACCTCAGAAAACCCACGTAGGTGTCTAATTCTGACCTCGCTCCTGTGGGCAGAATGGGTTTCCCTGCTTCAGCTAGCAAGAAAGGACCTGGACCTTGAAAAGGCAGATCTGATCAACTACTTCTGGGATTTTTGGTCCATATGGTTTACTAGAAGAATAAGTAATGAGGAGGAAATGCAAAGTTTTCTTTGGCTAACGACTGTCAAAACATTGTCACCGTTACTGCTTCGCAGACATGTAAAGAGCCATGATGTAAGGCAATCTGCTCAAGTCCATCTAGAAGAAAGGTGGATCAGCCAATACCTTTCACCGTAGGTTATATGAGGCTGTGCAAAATCCATCATCTCCTATTTGATACATTGAGCAAACAGGTGGTTCGATGGACCGGTGCCATTATATGCAGAATGAAGCTTGACACTCAAGTCAATGATGCATGGATTCCCTTTTACACAGAGCAAGACAAATCGACTTTAAAAGTATCCCTGCTGTGCAACAGGAGTTATTAAAGCCTGTCAAGGTCTAGTATCAACTGTCAGTCAATGCTGGAAGAAGTAGACGAGGAGGACATAATTTATTAACATCACTCATGATGAAAGGCTTAACATATGCACCCCCTCAGGGGGTTCGGAGTAATTCAGCATGGAGCTTACTCACTAAAACACTGAGTGAAATTAGATGGATTATAGAAAGGAGAAATCTCTTTAGACCAATTCTCTTCTCTCTTTATCCCAGTGTTGGAGTCCTAAATCTCATCTCACTTTTGTTTGGTCTGGCACACCTGACTCGAGAGCTGTGTAGTCTGTTGAAGTCAAGGACAAACCAAAAATCATGATCTATAGCAGATTTTTCTTGAACCAAAAAAAGACAATCAAGAATCCTCAAGCATCCTGAGTCAATGTCAAATTAATAACCCTATGTAAATGATGGCTGTTCCATAGGAGTTGTAAGAGGAAAGCGCAACACCAGTGCTGACAGCAAGCAGATCAGAAGAAAGGAAGAGGAAATAAAACAAACATGTTGCTTAGAGGAAGGGGAGGGAAACCCCTTCGTCAAGCTCAACTTCCACAACTAAATGTGCCCAAGAAAATAAAAAGGAGCAACTGTGTCCAAAAGGCCATAGCAGAGACAGGATCTACCTGGTGTTTACACAGGTGGGCTTCTATTCAGCCATATGGTTGGCAGAGAGAAGATAGGGAGTCTGGAAAAGAGAGAGAGTGCGATGGGAAGGAGAGAAACGCCGAGCCAGACAGTCGTGGAACAAAAGTGGAATGTAACTGGCAGCAGAATACAGAGAGGCTGTGATGGTGGGTGGACAGAGTTTATTCATTGTCCCAGTACCTGTGGAAGGATCCACACATACATGTCTTTGCTGGTCTAGGGAATCAAACTGGCAACATTTTGGTCCCAAAGCTGCTTCTTTAACCATTAGGCCATGGCTTCCCCAATGATAACAATTTTTTTTCTTTTAATTAAATAACGTCATACAACCCCGATTCCAAAAAAGTTGGGACAAAGTACAAATTGTAAATAAAAACGGAATGCAATGATGTGGAAGTTTCAAAATTCCATATTTTATTCAGAATAGAACATAGATGACATATCAAATGTTTAAACTGAGAAAATGTATCATTTAAAGAGAAAAATTAGGTGATTTTAAATTTCATGACAACACCACATCTCAAAAAAGTTGGGACAAGGCCATGTTTACCACTGTGAGACATCCCCTTTTCTCTTGACAACAGTCTGTAAACGTCTGGGGACTGAGGAGACAAGTTGCTCAGGTTTAGGGATAGGAATGTTAACCCATTCTTGTCTAATGTAGGATTCTAGTTGCTCAACTGTCTTAGGTCTTTTTTGTCATATCTTCCATTTTATGATGCGCCAAATGTTTTCTATGGGTGAAAGATCTGGACTGCAGGCTGGCCAGTTCAGTACCCAGACCCTTCTTCTACGCAGCCATGATGCTGTAATTGATGCAGTATGTGATTTGGCATCGTCATGTTGGAAAATGCAAGGTCTTCCCTGAAAGAGACGTCGTCTGGATGGGAGCATATGTTGCTCTAGAACCTGGATATGCCTTTCAGCATTGATGGTGTCTTTCCAGATGTGTAAGCTGCCCATGCCACATGCACTAATGCAACCCCATACCATCAGAGATGCAGGCTTCTGAACTGAGCGCTGATAACAACTTGGGTCGTCCTTCTCCTCTTTAGTCCGAATGACACGGCGTCCCTGATTTCTATAAAGAACTTCAAATTTTGATTCGTCTGACCACAGAACAGTTTTCTGCTTTGCCACAGTCCATTTTAAATGAGCCTTGGCCCAGAGAAGACGTCTGCGCTTCTGGATCATGTTTAGATACGGCTTCTTCTTTGAACTATAGAGTTTTAGCTGGCAACGGTGGATGGCACGGTGAATTGTGTTCACAGATAATATTCTCTGGAAATATTCCTGAGCCCATTTTGTGATTTCCAATACAGAAGCATGCCTGTATGTGATGCAGTGCCGTCTAAGGGCCCGAAGATCATGGGCACCCAGTATGGTTTTCCGGCCTTGACCCTTACGCACAGAGATTCTTCCAGATTCTCTGAATCTTTTGATGATATTATGCATTGTAGATGATGATATGTTCAAACTCTGCAATTTTACACTGTCGAACTCCTTTCTGATATTGCTCCACTATTTGTCGGCACAGAATTAGGGGGATTGGTGATCCTCTTCCCATCTTTACTTCTGAGAGCCGCTGCCACTCCAAGATGCTCTTTTTATACCCAGTCATGTTAATGACCTATTGCCAATTGACCTAATGAGTTGCAATTTGGTCCTCCAGCTGTTCCTTTTTTGTACCTTTAACTTTTCCAGCCTCTTATTGCCCCTGTCCCAACTTTTTTGAGATGTGTTGCTGTCATGAAATTTCAAATGAGCCAATATTTGGCATGAAATTTCAAAATGTCTCACTTTCGACATTTGATATGTTGTCTATGTTCTATCGTGAATACAATATCAGTTTTTCAGCTATTTAGGGCCTGAGCACTGGAGGTGCAAGGCACTATTATTTTCCTAAGGATTATTATTATTGGGTTAGCGCTGTCGCCTCACAGCAAGAAGGTCCGGGTTCGAGCCCCGTGGCCAGCGAGGGCCTTTCTGTGTGGAGTTTGCATGTTCTCCCCGTGTCCGTGTGGGTTTCTTCCAGGTGCTCCGGTTTCCCCCACAGTCCAAAGACATGCAGGTTAGGTTAACTGGTGACTCTAAATTGACCGTAGGTGTGAATGTGAGTGTGAATGGTTGTCTGTGTCTTTGTGTCAGCCCTGTGATGACCTGGCGACTTGTCCAGGGTGTACCCCGCCTTTCACCCGTAGTCAGCTGGGATAGGCTCCAGCTTGCCTGCGACCCTGTAGAACAGGATAAAGCGGCTACAGATAATGAGATGAGATGAGATTATTATTATTATCTCATCTGGCTGACAGGCAATGAGTTTATGCCATCATGTGTTGTCTGTCGTCCATCTGGCATTGTCCACATTTCACAAAAATCACTTCTTCTCTTTCAATTCTTCACCAATTTTTATTCTTTTTGGCAGGAAGGTAGGTCTGCCTGGGGTGCATATAGTTTCTAGGCAAATTTGCATAATTGCAATTAATAACGAAGATATGGAGTAATTAAGCTCTAATGAGCAGTTTCCACACAAATCGCTTATTCTCCGATTTTGATTCTTTCTATCATGAAGGTAGGGGTACCTAGGGTGCATATAACTCCTCCCCAGATTTGCTTAATTACAATTATTAATGACGTTATGGACTAATTAAGCCTTAATGAGCAGTTCAACAAAAATCGCTTCTTCTTGGTCATGGGTGAAAACTCATGAAATTTGGTACACACATCAGTCCTGGCCACCGCTACTCAGGGATAGAGGCTTGGCCCCGGGTGTATCCTTGCCGTTTTGGATTCTTTCTGGCAAATAGGTTGGTATTCCTAGGGTGTATATAGCTTCTATATAATGTATATAACTTTCAACATTTATTGTACAAGGTGGCCCACTTTAGATCATTCCTTCTGGACTAGATGGGGCCAGAGTGAGCTACACCATCATTGACTGTCTTATTTATTAATTCTTCTTCTTCTTCGAGACTTGGCCATTGTTGAGGTGATTCCCATGGGTGAAAACTCATGAAATTTGGTACACACATCAGCCCTGGCCACCGCTACTCAGAGATAGAGGCTTGGCCCCGGGTGTATCCGTGGGACTCCATAGCGCCCCCACCTGTTATTGAGACTTTTGCCTGGTATATAGTTTCACCTATCCGTGTCAAATTTGGTAGGTGTGTGGGGTGCCCCATGACGAACAAAATTGTATCGTAAATTGTATTAGCCATACTCAACAGGAAGCAAGTTATTTTTGCTTTTGTGTGTTTTGCCACATGTTACATTTTGATGTTTTCCTCCTTGGCAGTTTGTTAAATTTATGCCAGATTTGGTATACGTGATGGCAAGATGTTGCTGATTTTGAATTGCAAAGGGATTTGCGATATCTTGCAAGATGTTGAAAAGGCGAAACAATAAATGTATATGTTAAACCATGCAAACAAGCAATGTGTGCCTAAAAACTCATCACTGGTGGTGCAGACATCAAACACCCAGGCTTTTGTCGCACATCTCAGATGTGTGTGCATTGTATGATGACCACATGTGATGGGTTGCGGAACCGGAGGTGCTTGGGCCCTTCATCGCCGCTTGCAGCTATATTAACATTTGTTTCCTTACAACCTGTCTTTAATAAAGACAAAAATGCAGCATGTAACCGAGAAACCCCAAAGCCCTCAGTCCTAAAAACTTTCCTGTATCAGCTTTACCTCTGACACTGAAGAGTCCTTCCAAAAAAGTGAAAAACATCATTATTTCAACATCTTTTTGATTCACAGTTCCAGTTCCAGGGGAAATGTCTCGTTCTGCATTTTGAATGGTGGCTTTAGGTGTTGTATTTATATGGTTTTGTTGTCTTCTGATCTCCAGTAAAAATCCAACCATGAAATCAGTGAAGGCTTCAGTCTGACAAGAAAACATGCCGGTATTTCAGGCACACATTTCCTTCTGTTCAACTCCTGTCCCCACTGTGAGCACACTCCCACCCCAGGCTTTAGTATGTGTGTGAGCATTTTGTGTCTGTGAGTGTTTAGAGGCCATGATTACAAATCTCCCAAACCCAATCATGCGTTTGTGTGTGCATAAGACTGACCACAGGAGAAGATCTTTAGTTGTCAGATGGCCAGTCTGGTCTCTAATTACTCAGGGTAGGGTTCCGTTCACATGGTCAATTACAATCCACCATTCTCCTCTCTCTATTGTTAATCCCCTCCTTTGCTGCATTCAAAGTGTGAGAAAATTGTGTTGTGTTTTCAGCTGGTGGTAAGATTTGGGCTCAATTAAAAAGATCATCCTGACTACAGAACTCGTCTGTGAATGAACAGACAAAATGTCAACTACATTAATAATTCATTAGAACCGTACTATTGTCTGAATACCTCAACAAACCTGAGTGTATACATTTCTAAAAATGGAAGTAGGAATTGATTTAAACTTGCCCAAGGCCCCTCTCCTTGTAATGTCATTTCCATTTGCCAGAACTATCGGAATCTCATTTAGGAATTATAATGTGTGAATCAACAGTTATCTGCATGTTGCTTCTAGCAAAAGATATATTTAATCCACCTGAAAATACCATCAATTAAAATCAATGCTAAACTTTTTCGATTTGTTTTAACACACGTCTTCTCTCGACTTCTATAACAAATGCCTTTATGTCAAGACACGCGTAAGGCAACATGACAACCGACGTACTATGTTTTGATTAAGAGGTCAGATTAAATATCGCCGTGCTGTTAACAGGCTGGTCTACGCAACACCATGACTTCATTTTTTTGTCTATAAGATTTCCTGTACAATAAAAGACAGAGGTGAGCTGAGGACAGGTGGTTAACCCAGATGAAGATTAATGTTCACTGAGGCCACTTCTCACTGGGAGTTTTCACTTACTGGCATCTTTTCAATACAACAGCACTTCTTGGGGATGAATGAATTACCAGACGGTCTAAAAACACCTATAGCCATATCCATTAGGATAATAGAATATTATCGAAATTACTAAAATATTCACAATGTTAAACAAATTTAATGCCTGACAAACTAAGCAGGATGTTTTGAACTAAAAATAATTTTGTTCAAGTGTGATTTGAACTGGAACTAAAAATAATAAAAAGTTAAAGATTATTTCAACTCCTGTGTTGCACTGCATAAGCGACAGGTTAAATTATAACAGTTCACATGCTTCGAACAAATACAGAAGAAGTGAACAAGTCACTGGCCATCTTTAACTTCAGAAATTGGAATTTTTTTTTTTACTCAAATGATTCATGAAAATGTCTCATGCGCTCTCTGACAGTCATCACACACCACCTACACTGTAGTAATAATACACAGGAACAGCTCTAGCACTTTCTAAAACTTTCCTCTGCCTGGCTTTCTTTTCACTCTGATATGCATGGTGGAGACCAATGTTTGACAGAGGCCCAGATCGGAAATGGCTAAAGTGAGAAAGATTTTAAATGAAACCCGTGTGATGATATGCAAAGGTTTATAGATTACTTCCAATTGGTGAAGACTGGATAACGACTGGGGTCTCACTAATCTTTGAGATCAGTCAGTGTGTGACCCATGAGCCGAGGCAACAGACGTGTGAGCTCAGTATTTGGCAACCGTGATCCACATCTGCAGCACAGCACAACGGCAACAATGACAGCTAATGCCCCAAATGTGAACTTAGACAAATGCTTTGAAATGATCACTCCATACATGTAGTTTAATCATTAAATAGGACCGTTTTATTGAAGAAATATTAAAAAAAAGGCACACAAATCTCCATTTTATTATTTATTCATAAATGTGCTTCTAATGAATTTTTCATATAACATGAAGATTGCATTCCTTCATCTTCAGCAACTGCTTTGTTCTGGTTTGGGATGCAATAGATCTGAATCCATCCATCCATTATCTGTAGCCGCTTATCCTATGCAAGGCCGCAGGCAAGCTGGAGCCTATCCCAGCTGACTATGGGTGAGAGGCGGGGTACACCCTGGACAAGTCGCCAGATCATTGCAGGACTGACACATAGAGACAAACAACCATTCACTTGCATTCACACCTACGGTGAATTTAGAGCCACCAATTAACCTAACCTGCATGTCTTTGGACTGTGGGGGAAACCGGAGCACCCGGAGGAAACCCACACTGACATGGGGAGAACATGAAAACTCCACACAGAAAGGCCCTCATCAGCTGCTGGGCTTGAACCCAGGACCTTCTTGCTGTGAGGCAAACCACTACACCACTGTGACACCCTAGACCTGACTCTTTCTAAGGAAAACTGGGCATTATGTAGGAATACATGCTGGATGGGGTGCCAGTCCATTGCAGGGCACCATATACACACACATTCATACCAGGGGTAATTTAGAGGAGCCAATCCACCCAATACTGCAAGCTGGCCTAGTGCATGTCCGCCTCTTGATCAGGAGATTGTGAGTTCTACTTGCGGTCGGGTCATACCAAAGACCATCGTAAAAATGGTACCTACTGCCATCTGGCAAGGTACACTGCAATACAGATGTGAGTGGGGAATCAAACTCTTGCAGTTACCAGAGGACCAGCTCCCCACTGTAAACCTAGGTGTAGAGGTGAGAGGCTGAGGGCTATAGAAGTGGAGATCAGCACCGCCCAATGCGCCTTAAGAGCCTGATTAGTACTGGGATGGGAGACTGCCTGGGAAGACCAGGTCCTGGCATGGGAAGGACTTTGAATCCACCCAATAGTACATATTTGGAGCACCTGGACTTGAGGAGGGGCAAACAAACCGAGCTCAGGCTTAAAACCAGGAACCCTGATACTGTCAAGCAGCAATGCATCCCATTATCCTTTTGTGCTGCATAGTAAATTGCAATATCAGAACTATATCCAGGAAATAATTACCTTTCCAAAAAAAAAGGGGGGGGAGCAGATCATCTTCAAAAAGTCAATTTCTTCAACACCTAAACCAAATATTTAAGTAATTAAAACATTTCTATTCATGATCCTGATCTTTGCTAAGGTTCAAGTGAGTAATAATGGATGCCATACATGGATCATGAAATCCCAGAGTGGGCTGAAGTTTGAATGACTCATGCCCCTTGGTGTAGCGTAGCGGGGGTTGACTAGAGCTGGGTGCTGGCAAATTTGATGCTGCCTGAGTAACTACAAACTCTAAGTATCGCTTTTACAAATACCATATGTCCATCAAAGCATGGAGCAAATGCTCAATATGATAATTAGAGCATGAATGTGCTGGGGCTGAGTGGGATTTGGTTTGAAGTAAACAGCCATCTGAAGCTTCCTGTGGTGAACCAAACCAGCTTCTGCATTGTCAAATAATGTGTGTGTCTACATCATATCATCGTATCACATGGGGTTAAAGGAACAGTCCACCGTATTTCCATAATGAAATATGCTCTTACCTGAATTGAGACGAGCTGCTCCGTACCTATCCGAGCTTTGCGCGACCTCCCAGTCAGTCAGACGCAGTCCGACGCGCTGTCACTCCTGTTAGCAATGTAGCTAGGCTCAGTATGGCCAACGGTATTTTTTGGGGCTGTAGTTAGATGTGACCAAACTCTTCCGCGTTTTTCCTGTTTACATAGGTTTATATGACCAGTGATATGAAACAAGTTCAGTTACACAAATTGAAACGTAGCGATTTTCTATGCTATGGAAAGTCTGCACTATAATGACAGGCGTACTAACACCTTCTGCGCGCTTCGGCAGCGCATTGATATCTGAGCTCCGTATCAATGCGCTGCCGAAGCGCGCAGAAGGTGTTAGTACGCCTGTCATTATAGTGCGGACTTTCCATAGCATAGAAAATCGCTACGTTTCAATTTGTGTAATTGAAATTGTTTCATATCACTGGTCATATAAACCTATGTAAACAGGAAAAACGCGGAAGAGTTTGGTCACATCTAACTACAGCCCCAAAAAATACCGTTGGCCATGCTGAGCCTAGCTACATTGCTAACAGGAGTGACAGCGCGTCGGACTGCGTCTGACTAACTGGGAGGTCGCGCAAAGCTCGGATAGGTACGGAGCAGCTCGTCTCAATTCAGGTAAGAGCATATTTCATTATGGAAATACGGTGGACTGTTCCTTTAATATGTCCATCCATCCATCCATCCATCCATCCATTATCCATAACCGCTTATCCTGTGCAGGGTCACGGGCAAGCTGGAGCCTATCCCAGCTGACTATGGGCAAGAGGCGGGGTACACCCTGGACAAGTCGCTGGATCATCACAGGGCTGACACATAGAGACAAACAACCATTCACACTCACATTCACACCTACGGTCAATTTAGAGCCACCAATTAGCCTAACCTGCATGTCTTTGGACTGTGGAGGAAACCAGAGCACCCGGAGGAAACCCATGCAGACACGGGGAGAACATGCAAACTACATACAGAAAGGCCCCTGTTGGCTACTGGGCTCGAACCCAGAACCTTCTTGGTGTGAGGCGACCGTGCTAACTACACCACCCTGCCGCCTTAATATGTTCAATAGGTTTAATATCTTAACCACTCTGCAAACGTCACAAACACTAGATCCAAAGTAGAAATCTTCAACCAAATACATTATTTGACATGAACAGATTATGTGTTGCTGAGTCGTGTGAAAACAAGGCTTTTACTTTCATATGAACAAATGAGCGAATTGTCAAATATAAATCTTGAAGGACAAAGAAAGATCATGCTCATTAACATTAACTTGTGGCACTCCGTGTTGCATTGACCTCATCCTTAGTAACTGCCTGGTCAGGGTGGTTTAAATAGGCTACTAGTTTTTTCATACTTTGGGAAACAACTAAATTCATAAAAAAAATAACTGCATGAATAGGATTAAAAAAAAACAGTCCAATGTACATCTCTAGTTGAGAAATTATGAATGCAAGTGAAGTAGCTGCGGTTGAAGAACGATCAGAATCCATACACCATAATGACAATGTTGGCATTTGCACAGTTTTCCCCCCAGTGTTTCTGGAGTTTTCCTGTGTTTTCAGGGTCACAATTGCAAGGTTCATATTTAATATTTTATATAAGAAAAACAAACAAGCACCTTTTCTATATAGGCCACACCCACTTCAGGCTCCAGACACAGATGGCATTGCTTTACACCCCTAAAGAATCCAGACTGCCTCAGCATTCTATGGAAAACTGAAAAGGAAGCTTTGGAACAGCCATGAAAGAACACTGGAAACCAAATTAAAAGTCTTCAGAGCAATAGTCTTAACAGCTTTACTGTATTCCATCAAGACAGTGACCCTGCATCAAAGGCACATAAGAAAACTCATAAACTTTCAAATAAGGCATCTAAGACAACTATTAAGTGCTAAGAAGGGCCGAGATGCCAAATGTGGAAGCCATGGTTATCTCATCACAACTACGATGGGTAGGACATGTGGTAAGAATGGAGGAAAGTAGGCTACCAAAAAAGCTTTTATATGGAGAACTTTGCAAAGCGAAAAGGAATGTAGGGGGTCAAAAGTTGCGATTAAAGGATGTAATTAAAAGACACCTCAAAAGAATAGACTGTGAAGTGAACAGCTCATCCAGAGTGCTGCAGCTCATCTGGTCTACAACCTCCCTCGTTCTTCCCATGTCACCCCTCTGCTTGCTTGCAGACCTGCACTGGCTACCTATCGCAGCTTGCATCAAATTTTAGACATTGGTGCTAGCTTACCAGGCTCTCAAGGGGTTAGGGCCAGCATACCTCCAGAGTCTGATCTGCCCTTATACGCCAGCCAGATCCCTACACTCCGCTACCACTGGTCACCTGGCCCCTCCTCCTCTCCGCTCCTGCCCAGCCCACTCAAGACTGCTGTCTGTCCTGGCTCTGCATTGGTGGAATGACCTTCCCATTGAGATCAGAACTGCTGACTCCCTGACCACCTTCGAGCGCAGACTGAAGACTCATCTCTTCAGGCTGTACCTCTCCCCTTCTTCCCATCCCACTCTGTAACTGTGTTTCAGTCTTGACCAACCCAGGCTGTGCACGGTCTAGCCTGAGGTTAGCTGTTTTGAATTCTCTATTTAGTTGTACTTTATATGGTTGGTTTGTTTCCCTGGCTGTTTGAGTATTGGTATTTCAACAGAATATTACACTAGATATTGCATCACTTGTTCAGTTGGTACTAGAACTTTCTTGTCACTTCGTAAACCTGACTTTTGCACTCATTGTACATCGCTCTGGATAAGAATGTCCACTAAATGCCATGTAATGTAACGTAATGAACAACTGAGAAGAGAAAGCCAGAGACAGATACAAGTGGAGAAAAATTGTGAAAGAATCCGTTAACAAAGTTGAGGAAGAATATCGGAGAAAACACAAGTCAAGTCAGGGGCAGCTGGTGTCAAACATTATATGTGAAAGATGCGGTCGTAATTTTATTCTGAACGTGGGGAAAGCAGCTCATAAGCGAGCAAACAAATACTAAACACCTCCTAGTCGTCATCGGACACAATGGACTACCATAAAACACCGCAAAACTCTAGGAACTATGCACAGGAACCCAAGGGGAAGATACTTATGACACTCAGGTATCAGTAATATAGACCTCACTGATATTTTTCCAGGTTCAAACATAATGATGTTTCCAGATGTGGCATCAACATTTGAAAGTTGTCAATTTAGTCGCAACTTGAGGCTTCTTTGAAGGATTAAAATAAGAATAATAAATTCACATGATCTGATAAGGAAACCTAAGCACTAAAGGAAGGTTCTGGACTGTAAAGCCACTTAATGTCATTCCAGATGTTCTGCCCAACAAGACATCAATATTGACAGGGTCTGTGAGAGTGTGGGCTAAAGCTCTCATAAGAGACTGTGCTCTTCCCATGGGAGGCCGCCATACACATGAGCAGGTTTTAAGTGCTTGGAACTCGTGTAAGATTCATCCATCAGACCACAAACATATGGGGTGGGAGAGTGGCAGTCTAGGACATAGAGAAGGCAGTGGAGCATGCATGTAGCAGAAGAAGTGCAAAATCTGTACTCTCTCCTGTTAAAAGTTTTAACTTAGATCATGCATTTAACTTTGAAAAGTGATCATCACTACTTACTATTATATTACAGTATTATTATTAAGAAGAACAACTTTATTCATCACACATACATGTCTGCACATGTGAAATTCCTCTCTGCATTTAACCCATCTGAAGCAGTGAACACACACATGTGAGCAATGAGCACACACGCATACCCAGAGCAGTGGGCAGCTATGCTATAGCACCCAGGGAGCAGCTGCGGATTAGGTGCCTCGCTCAAGGCCTCAGGCCACCCCACATTAACCTAACCGCATGTCTTTTTGAACTGTGGGGGAAACCTATGCAGACATGGGGAGAACATGCAAACTCCACACAGAAAGGCTTCCGTCAGCCACTGGGTTCGAACCCAGAACCTTCTTGCTGTGAGACGACAGTGCTAACCACTACACCACCGTGCCACCCAATTACTGTAACTAGGAATTATATATACTTCAAGCAGATGTTCATGACATACCTGAACATCTTTAATGGATCCCCGTCAATTTGCCAAACCTACATAAACACACACAAATCTTCAGAGTCTTATAAAACCCTGTGTTACTAAGGCGATTGCTGCCACCAAAAACAAGACCATTATACTTTCCTCTATCACACAGAGCTCTGGGGTCATCTCTCTGGAATCCCAAAATCTCTTGTTGCAGGTCAAGCCGTACAAGTTCAAGCTCAAGAAGTTTGACTGCGCATAACTGGCTAACAACGATCCCTCAGAGGGCTGTGTCCAGAACCCAGCTGGAAATCTGACCAACAGGGTTTTGCCAAGTCGCAAGTTGAGTCATGCTTCAACCCCCTGCCTTGCTTCAAAAGATTAGGGGCCTGTTTTCATGATTGACAATCAATAATGTGTTGATAATTTTGTTCAGAAGGTTTGTAGATGCTTGGTTAAATCCTGGACCAATAGCACCACAGAGCCATATCTAATCAGGCTTCAAATTCATTACAAGGAAATCCTTACAGAAGAAGAAGGAAAAAAAAAAGAATCAGAGAAGAAACACATATCCCTAAACTCGTCACCTCTGTAAATCATTACAGGATCAGAACTTGGCTGGAAAGAAGACAGGATAGAGGAAAAGCTGCAAAGACACCACACCATCACTCAAACATGGTTGAATTCCAGAGCAAAGGAGACCTCTATGGACAGAATTAAAGATTACAATCCTTTACATGAGGTGAAGAAAATAATCATAACAATCAAATGCCACAGTCCATTCGACCACGAGACACATTCTAACACTCCGTGAGAATCCTTTTCAGCACCCTGTCATCACCCACACATTCATTTGAATGACATGAGTTTCTGTCCAGTAGAGATATGACAGAATATTTTTCGAAGGAATAAAAATGTGTTCTATTCCCTTCTAGCAGGTTTCATTCATTTGGTTTGATAGCATGCAATATTCTTAGCATATCGCTTATCCTATGTGTATTATGTCACTCTACCCAATGGGGAATGAGCGTGCAATATGGTTTACGATACTGCATGGGTGTCAAGACAACATGACATCACACGTTGGAGCTGACATGAATAACCAATGAGAAAGTTTTCTGCTGTGCATGCACAGAAGCATTTTTTTGTTTGCTGGGAAAGAGAAAGACACGTTGAACACCCGAAAGGCTACCAAAACTTCATCAGATATTCTTCATGCATATTTACAAGAGAAAAACATACCAACAGATATCGAAAAACTGGAAAAGACACACATCAGAGATGTAAAACTTCCACGCTTGTGAGCGACTGCGACAATTTGTAAACAAACATGGCTGCCAGGTTTGCGTCGTTAAATATAGAAAATTTTGAGAGAATTTTGAAATGGAAAGATGCACTGAATACCCTAAAGGAATGTGTATGTATAATAATAATAATGGCTGACTTTTTTTCATGCTATATATGATATATTCCATTCAGCTACTTGACTTTGACTCCTTCAGTATCATGCTATCTGAATGGAATATATCTATATACCATGAAAAAAGCCAGCCAATATTATTTAAATATCAATCAGAATATCATTTTACAAAGGACAAAATGGCTCAGTTATGATGTAGTGGCCACTATAAGGCACATTAAAGAGAGAACAATTCCACTGATATGGGAGAGTTTACCTTTACTCACAACTTGGACTATTCTGGACTGGCCAAATTCTGGAGTTCATAAACTCATAGAAATAAAAGAAATAAAAATACCAAACTGTATCTTTCCTTGATGCTTGGGTACTGAGATGAAGAGCACATCTGGTGTGCCTTTAATATGTTTCTTGCACTTGGAAACATGAATATATTATACCTTTCCAAACAATTTAATTAAATGCGTAATTGGATGTTGAGAACCACCTTTGAGGATACCTTTAAATAGAGAAGACACAGATTCAATACCCAGGAACGGTATAGGGGTGATACTAAAAAAATAAATAAATAAAAAACTAAAACAAAACAACAACATCAAGAGTGCTCTGAGAGCACAATATCCCCCTCTGGCATCTAGGCCATAACTCTGGTAAAATGCGACTGAATTGAACAAAATTCTAATATGCTGCATGTTGGCCAGCGGGGGATAATAAAAAATTGCGAGGGAAGTTGATTTCAGACAGCGAGCACACCTTGATGAAATTCCCAAAGTACAAGTTTGTTAATAATCAAGGGCATAACTCTGGTAAAAATTGCCCAAATTAAACGAAATTTCAATATGCATATAACTATCATATAGCAAAGCCTTTTGTCAAGTTTGGTGAAATTCCTCCACAAATTGTGAGAGGAGTTGATTTCAGAAGAACGTCCACCCTCATGAAATTGTCAAAGTACAAGTTATTTAATCAAGGGTCAAAACTCTGGGAAAATTTTCGAAATTAAATAAACGAAATTAAATCACAATATGCGTATTATCATCATATAACAAGGCCTTTTGCCAAGCTTCAAGAAATTCATCCAAAAATTGTGGGAGGAGTTGATGTCAGAAGGCAAACACACCTTCATGAAATTGTGAAAGTACAAGGTTGTTAATCAAGGGCTGCAACCGATTTGAACACAATAACAACATGCGTAGTACCGACATATAACAATGCCTTTTACCAGGTTTCGTGAAATTCCTCCACAAATTGTGAGAGGAGTTGATTTCAGAAGGAAAACACACTCTCATGAAATTGTTAAAGTATAATTTTGTTAATCAAGGGCTGTAACTCTGGTAAAATGTGACCGAATTTAATGAACTTACAATATGTTTACTACCAACATATAACAAAGAATCCTGCCAAGTTTCGTGAAATTCCTCAAAAATTTGTGAGAGGAGTTGATTTCAGAAGATGAGTACCCTTCCCAGGATGGACAGACGGACGGACGAACGGAAATCGACATGACATAATCCCCCTTCGGGCCTTTTGGCCAGCAGGGGATAAAAATAAATAAATAAATAAATAAATAAAAAATGAATATCAATAATTGACTTTATTTTCAGAAGGTTAATAACTAGTTTAGTTCATACTAATCTCACACTGGGCCTTCAAATTTGGCATAGGTTTTGTATCAGATGCTCTTCCAGACATAACTCTCCCCAATCTATCCGGGCTTGGGCCCAGCACTAAGTATGCACTGTCTTGTACAAACTCAATAATCTGCATGTCTTTGAACTGTGGGGGAAACCCGGAACCTTCTTGCTATGAGGCAACAGTGCTAACCACTACACCACCGTGCCACCCAAATAAAAAAATAGAATACAAATAATTTGAACTGATGTAGATCATAACAAATGAAAAAGATTGGAATGGATAAGTGGTTTTGTGTGAAAACTGAGATTTTGTGTAAATTGTGTTTTTAGATATGTAATTTTTTTTTTTTTGCTGTACTTTTTAACAGTGCTCGTTTTAAAAATGATTTTACAACTTAATGCTTTTTAAATAAATACATATCTGATTGGCTGAAAATCAAGGTTTCAGTACCAGTTTTGGTATAGGAAAAGAAAAAAAAAACAAAACAAATAAAGAAACAAACAAACAAAAAAAAACCCACAACTAACAGCTCCCTGCCAAGAATAGTGCTGAAAACCTGAGTTCGGAGCAGCCTCCAAACATGGCTGCTCCGGACTACACTTCCCAAGAGCCACAGCACCCCCCTGTCACCAGAATTCTAATCACTTCACCTGCAGTCTATTACCCCACAATCACCAACCCCATATAAGCTCAGCAGTCACAAGCACTTCTTGCGAAGTATTGTTCTATGTCCTGTACCTGATTTTACCAAGCCTTCTGTTTATCTTCTGACTTCCTGTTAACTACCTCTTCCTGATCTCATTCGACTTCATCTTCTCGTCTGCCCTACGCTGCGCTGTTCGCCAATTGCTCAACCCACGCCTGTTCCCTGACTATGATTTCTGACTCACGTTTTGGCTTTGTCTGCAGTTTGCATCACACCCGCTCTCCCCTGCAATTGCATCCGATCTGACACTCCCTACCTTCAAAGCTTTACTCTAAAAGAGTTAAAGGTCCACTGTGTGCACCTTCCCAGGTAAAAGATACACAGTAAAGGTAGAAAAAAATGGAGCTTTGATGGTACCACCCCAGCACAAAGGAAAAGTACTTTATTTCTGAAAGCATATGACAATCGTCATCGTCACTGCCGAACCCAATCCGAGCTTGAGGCGAACCAAGTTTTAGTTGACTTGGCCAGAATTGCAGCAGTAGGGTGGGCAGTTCCTTTCTGCGTGCACACACATTCACACCTATGGGCAATTTAGAGTAGCCAGTTAACCTAACTACCGCGAGCTGGCCTAGTGATTAGCGTGTCCACTTCTCGATCGGGAGTTCTACTTGCAGTCGGGTCATACCAAAGACCATCATAAAAATGGTACCTACTGCTGTCTGGCAAGGCACGCTGCAAGTAGGGAGTCAAATTCTCAAGGTTACCAGAAGACTAGTGCTCCACTGTAACCCTAGCTGTATAGCCGAGAAGCTGAGGGCTACGGAAACGGAGATCGCCGCCGCCCAATGCGCCTGGTTAGTACTGGGACGGGAGACTGCCTGGGAAGACCAGGGCATGGCACAGGAAGGACTTTAGACTTTTAGAATTAACCTAACCTGCATGTCTTTGGACTGTGGGGGAAAACCTGGGCAGACACGAGGAGAACATGCAAACTCCACACAGAAAGGCCCCTGTCGGCCACTGGGCTCAAACCCAGAACCTTCTTGTTATGAGGCAACAGCAGTAACCACTGCACCACTGTGCTGCCCCATATGACAATATCCAGCACAAAGATACATGAGACTGGACCAAAATCCTCAAAAGTTGCAACTGAGATCATTTTACATTATTCAGAGTCTGAATCATGAATTACTGAACACTGAAACCTGTCAAAAATAATAATAAAGAAACAAAAAATACATAGTACTCATGTCTGATACACCGAATGGCCCGTTTTGACAGAAATCTGGAAACCACATGTTAGGATTGAGCCAGTACAACTGGCTTGCTTATAAATATGCCGTTATGAGCCAGAATAGCATCATCTCTAACTATCTGCCATTATGATTTTCAGAAAAGAAGTCACATTTGGTCAAAATACCAATGCTGTACAAGATGTCCCAACTGTAATAGTGGTGCATGCATGAAAAAATGTTAGGTGTATATTTTATTTCACCATCTCTCACTATTTCAAAGGTAAAATACATCGTCGATTCAGATATTTTTTTTTTCCCTCAACTCTTAAAAAATGGCACTCATCTCTCAAGCACACTGGTAATCTAACGTTTCCACACAAAGACAAGACTTAACAACATAACAGGACGGACATGTCCACAAACCGTTCGTGATGTCGAAATAATGACTCGAAATTAGCACATAAAGAGAAAAAGGGATGAAAAGGGAGAGAAAGCCTTGAACAGATGTTTGTCAAAGGATACAAATGTTTCCCAGGCACCCTGTGAACTGGTCATGAGAAATAAAATAAAACCGTTGGGGCATCATCAAACTGAAGCGCCTTCAAAGACGACTCTCATGAACAAACAGTATTGATGTTTTGCGAGTTGTAATAGGACAATATCAGAGATGCTCAGAACGATTTCAATTAGTGTGATGCGCTCAGATGAGTACAAGATCTGGATTCCGCAGCTCAGATGATAGTAAGCACAGTTCCATCATTGGCTGCAGTTTATTCACACACAAATGGTTCAATTACAAGCTGGAAAGGTCAATCTTTCAAAAAAAAAAAAGCAGTGAGTCCAGAAGTGGGCCGAACCACAAAACGCAATACTTATCAAAGTGTCACATGGCTTGGGCATGTTTCTTTTCTTCAGATTATTAAAAAAATAAATAAATTAAAAAATAAACCCACTCCCCAGTATGAGGAACCTTGCTGGTGGAGGAGCCTGGGATTTTTAAGGTTTATGAGATTCTGCCTGGGGGTCATTAAGCTTGCACAACCATGCCCTAATGCTATATTTAAACCTGAGAATAAATATTGTAATTGCTCACAGGCCGCCATTGCTTTAGTGGCATTTTATTGACTACAGATGCTTTTGTGTCTGAAACTGTTCAGAGGAATTGAGATGTTCCATCTCTGGTTACATCACAGCAGCCCATGGCTGTGCAAGCAACAAGACTGTAAAAAGATTTCATTTAGAGAGTTCATTTCGGGTTTTTTTTCCCCCCTGAAACAGAAGACCTTCATGCTTATGCTGAATTATGAGTCATTTCTTCATGAATGCAATGCTTTTACGTTACATTACAGGCATTTAGCAGACGCTCTTATCCACAGTGACATACAACATACCCAGAGCAGCCTGGGGAGCAGTTAGGAGTCAGGTGCCTTACTCAAGGGCACTTCATCCATTCCTGTTGGTCCAGGGAATCAAACCGGTCACCTTTTCATCCCAAAGCTGCTTCTCTAACCAATAGGCCATGGCTTCCTGCTTTTCTAACTAATAGCATTCTTATAAATATACAAATGGTTTGAGACACAATTTAAAGGCAGTCGTGACTTTTCCGAGACGCCTAAATACATCAACATTCACTTGTTATGAAAAGTCTGTTAGGCTACATAGAAAAAAAAGGACTCCTACAATATTAGCAGAGCAAACATAGTGACTATACTTGCATTTTTTTTTAACAACAGACAATGACACAAATCAGCTTTACAGAAATCTGAATGTAGATTTAGATCCATAATGAATAAGCCTGAGGTTGTATTGGCAAGGAAAAACTCCCTGAGAAGGCATGAGGAAGAAACGTTTATACTCATTTAGTATGTTTAGGGTGAGCAGATTGTGAATAAAAGTCCTGGGACAAGTTTTTATGAATACAGCAGCAGCACTTAGGCACAAATCTACAGTATCCAGGTAAGTATAATTAACAGTTATTCCACGAAATGGAGTCGTACAAACCCGATTCCAAAAAAGTTGGGACAAAGTACAAATTGTAAATAAAAACAGAATGCAATAATTTACAAATCTCAAAAACTGATATTGTATTCACAATAGAACATAGACAACATATCAAATGTTGAAAGCGAGACATTTTGAAATTTCATGCCAAATATTGGCTCATTTGAAATTTCATGACAGCAACACATCTCAAAAAAGTTGGGACAGGGGCAATAAGAGGCTGGAAAAGTTAAAGGTACAAAAAAGGAACAGCTGGAGGACGAAATTGCAGCTCATTAGGTCAATTGGCAATAGGTCATTAACATGACTGGGTATAAAAAGAGCATCTTGGAGTGGCAGCGGCTCTCAGAAGTAAAGATGGGAAGAGGATCACCAATCCCCCTAATTCTGCACCGACAAATAGTGGAGCAATATCTGAAAGGAGTTCGACAGTGTAAAATTGCAAATAGTTTAAACATATCATCATCTACAGTGCATAATATCATCAAAAGATCCAGAGAATCTGGAAGAATCTCTGTGCGTAAGGGTCAAGGCCGGAAAACCATATTGGGTGCCCGTGATCTTCGGGCCCTTAGACGGCACTGCATCACATACAGGCATGCTTCTGTATTGGAAATCACAAAATGGGCTCAGGAATATTTCCAGAGAACATTATCTGTGAACACAATTCACCGTGCCATCCGCCGTTGCCAGCTAAAACTCTATAGTTCAAAGAAGAAGCCATATCTAAACATGATCCAGAAGCGCAGACGTCTTCTCTGGGCCAAGGCTCATTTAAAATGGACTGTGGCAAAGTGGAAAACTGTTCTGTGGTCAGACAAATCAAAATTTGAAGTTCTTTATGGAAATCAGGGATGCCGTGTCATTCGGACTAAAGAGGAGAAGGACAACCCAAGTTGTTATCAGCACTCAGTTCAGAAGCCTGCATCTCTGATGGTATGGGGTTGCATTAGTGCGTGTGGCATGGGCAGCTTACACATCTGGAAAGACACCATCAATGCTGAAAGGTATATCCAGGTTCTAGAGCAACATACGCTCCCATCCAGACGACATCTCTTTCAGGGAAGACCTTGCATTTTCCAACATGACAATGCCAAACCACATACTGCATCAATTACAGCATCATGGCTGCGTAGAAGAAGGGTCCGGGTACTGAATATAGCATATATATTTACTCTATGTGGCAGTAGCCACAAAAATGAAGCGTAATCCAAAAAAATGAGCAATTTAAAAATCACAGAAGTAAAATAATATACCAAGTGTCTGTACTTTATATTATTCTACTCTTACAGTTTTTGAAACTGAAACCTCTGAACTGAGGCTGACATACACACGCTGTCACCATGACTGAAACTATTATTTCCTGGAAATGGCCCGGTGCTAGAGCTCAGTGGAATGCACTTTCCCTCTGTAATAAGCATAAACATGTCTGAAAGCGATTTCTTTAGTCTAGTCCATTTATTCTGAATGGTGAACCAAATTGTATATGCTCATCAGCCCTTTTAATCAGAACACACGTATGCGCATGCACAGTGCACTATTGTTACACTCTTACAGCACGATGACGTAGTGGCTAGTGCCCCTATATGAGGCAGTAGCCACAACAAAAACGATTTTGACCTTTTTGGTGACTTTGACCAGATTATCCTCAAAATCTTGGAGGTTCTATTTGAGATCAGTGCCCATCTATCCTAAAAGTGTCATGAAGATTGGTCCAGCCATTTTCCTGTAATATCGTTAACAAAAAAATAAAGAAACAAAGAAACAAAGAAACCCCCCGAAAACAATACCTTGCCCCCTGGTGGACTCTGTCCCGGGGCGTGGAAAAAATTAAAAAATAATAAAAAAAAGACACGTTTTTACCATCAAATACTTTATTTCCAGAGTTTGCTGTGTTTTTTTTTTTTTTTTGGGGGGGGGGGGGGGGGGTATTTTCAAGTAGAGTTTTTATTTTGTCCTCGGTTGGTTGAGCAACACGCTCCGCCATTTTGTTTTTCTGTTCTCACAGTACATGAGCTGATAGTCTAATAGTAGAGTAGCCAATCAGAGTGCATGATTGCTCATATCCAGTGAATGTGGATAGAATAATTGAATGAATGAATGAATGTATTTATTTCGAACATGTATAAAAAATGTATGTAACTATTTGTACATACAAAAGAAAGAAAACGAGAAATTAAAAAATACATAAATAAAATAACACAAAGAGCTAAGACATTACAAAACACCACATATTGTTCGAAAAAGGAGTGGGAAGAAGTACAATACTTCTATTGTAATTAATGTTGTAACTACAGCACGAGCTACAATATATGTTCTGCATAACTCCCCTGTTAAATATTATGAGAAAAAATTAAAATGGCAGATTTTTAAAAAATTAAATAAAAAAAAGATTTGATGTGTTTAAAAAACACCGCAGCTCATAGCTGAAACAACACTGGACAAGAACTTGCTGACTTTTTATTGATGTCATAAACATGAAGTGCTAGCTCAGGCACTTTCTTATAAAAGGATAATGACTATAACAGAGTCGTCCACCATGTAGGAATTTATATACTCATTTGTGTCTGTATTAATGCACTTTACTAGGAAACTAGCTTGCTGTAATTTATTACATTACGTTAGTTCCTCTTTTTTGCCGAGACAGGTAGGATTCTGGGCGACCATCAAATCAGAAGACTATGCAAACACAATAGAGCTGTCACTTTCCTGGTGGTCTAGCTAGTGACTTTATGATTTGTTCACCCTGGCTTCCAAAAATGATCTTACACTTGTTTGTGGACAGTTAGTGGAAATCTAATGTTGAAGCATAGACTCAATCCTTTCACAGCTTGGGATCTGGATTGCATTTTACCTCACTTGTAAGCCATTTTGGATAAAGGCATCTGTCAGATTAATAAATAGAAATGTAAACATAAACCTAAATGTGTTTACATTCTACAGTGCATCCGACATGAGGTCTTGCTGCCACATGTGATGGAGCAGGGAGCTTCATTAATGAAATCCCTACTTCAGAATTTCAGAAGATGCCTGTCTTCCCACTTTTCCATTCCATAGAGTTTCTTCACACAGCCCTGATTTACTTACTTTTGAAAGAGGAACATGAGAGCTGGGAGGACGTTCAGGGTGAGAAGGTCCCAGAAGTCATTAGAGACAGAGAGGAAGAAGGGGAAAAAAAGGAGGAGGAGGACTGGATGCTGAAGGTCTCCACCTGTACCTCATTGTGAAACAGCCGTGCACAGTTGTGCAAGTCAGCACCAGTACCCAGGATCACTGAAATGGTGTCCTCGACTATCCAGTGAGGGTGGAGATGGAAGGTGAAACAAAGGCTAAAAGACGTATAAGAGAATAGACAAGAAACCCAAAAGCCATTAACAAAAAAAGGCAGCTCTAAAGGTCTTGGAGGCAGACAGGGATCTGTGGGGTTAGCACATGCTGGACGTGCACTGACATTTATGGCACCATGAAGACACACAAAGTCTTCTTCCATAACATGGTTTCACCATTTCCTCCATTCTTTTTCCCCTTCATGGGACCCTGGGAAAGTCTGGGGTCCGTTTGGATATATAAATGTCCTCACACAAGCAGGTGAGAATAAATAACTCCATATCACAGAGCTAACACTGTATATCAGCTGCTGCGTTCAACATATCTCATACGATCAGGTGTTTCCTTTGGAGAAGAAAGCACCACAACTTTGGAAAGAAGGGGCATTAAGAGTCAACAGTGCTGGAAGGGGTGAATTTTCAATCACCCTTTTACAGCTGCAGAGGCATTTGTGATATCTACTGACACTTTTGGGTCATGCTGTAATTTTAGTCATATTTATTTTACCTTTACACACATACCAAAGTCAAAATGACTTTTAATATGCCCAACTGAAATAGTCTCAGTTTCTCCATTTCCAAAATCTCATGGCAAGTTTGGCTTTTTCCAATCCTGATACAACTGACTCAAGTAAAACAAAGTCAGTTTGTGTATGAATTTTAATGATAAGGATACAAATGTTGGCAAATTCCTTTAGCCATTAATTAAAAATACCAAGCCAAACTGTTTGGATGTGTTTGTTAGCTAGTTAGTATTATACAACTTCACCCCCTCGATTCCTAACATCAGTTAGCCTAGCGAAAAATAAGTAAAATACAGTTACAGACTAACACCCATCCATGCATTACCCATAACCACTTATTCTGTGCAGGGTCGCGGGCAAGCTGGAGTCTATCCCAGCTGACTATGGGCGAGAGGCGGGGTACACCCTGGACAAGTCACCAAGTCATCACAGAGCTGACACAGAGACAAACAACCATTCACACTCACACCTACGGTCAATGTAGAGCCACCAATTAACCTAACCGCATGTCTTTGGACTGTGAGGGAAACCGGAGCACCCGGAGGAAACCCACGCAGACCCAGGGAGAACATGCAAACTCTACACAGAAAGGCCCCCATCAGCCACTGGGCTTGAACCCAGAAACTTCTTGCTCTGAGGAGACAGTGCTAACCACTACACCACCGTGTCACCCAATTTACCAGTTACAGACTAACATGGAAAAAACAAAACAAAAACCCAAACACTTTCATTTAATAAATATGAAACTTATACTTTAGTAGAATCAGTAGCACCTAGATTACATTAGAGGCATTTAGCAGACGCTCTTATCCAGAGTGAAGTACAACGATTGCAAAAGTCGGTTCATGAGGTGCTGAACTTCTAGACAAGAAAGTTCTAGTGCCAGCTGATCAAGTGACAACAATACCTAGTGTAGTATTCTGTTGAAGTACCGATACTCAAACAGCCAAGGAAACAAGCCAACCATATAAAGTATAACTAAAGAACTCAAAACAGCTAACCCCAGGCTAGACAGTACACAGCCTGGGTTGGTCTAGGCTGAATCACAGTTACACAGTGGGCAGGGAAGCAGGGGAGAGGTGCAGCCTGAAGAGGTGAGTCTTCAGTCTGCACTTGAAGGTGGTCAGGGAGTCGGCAGTTCTGACCTCAATGGGAAGGTCATTCCATCAACGGGGAACCAGGACAGAGGGTAGTCTTGAGTGGGCTGGGCAGGACTGAAGAGGAGTAGGGGTCAGGTGACCAGTAGTAGTAGAACGTACAACATCTAAATATCAGAATGATCCAGATTTCGGCAACCAGTCATAGTGGAACATGCAATATGCAGAGCAACATGCCCAGGGCATCCTGGGAAGCAGTTGCGGGTTAGGTGCCTTGCTCAAGGGCACTTCAGCCATTCCTGCTGGTCCAGGGAATCGAACTGGCAAACTTTTAGTCCCAAAGCTACTTATCTAACCATTAGGCCATAGCTTCCCCTACTTTCAATTTGTATTATTATTCATTCATAGCAAACTTGATTTTAAATGTTACATTAACACACTTGTGTTTGTTTGTTTTTTCTTTTTTTCAACTTTGGGCCATTTGCCCTTCGAGTTTGGTACACTTGGTGAATAGTGAACACGATTTTTGGGCCCAGGAGCAGTCTAAAGATCTGATCCCTGGTCCTCTTGAAAATGGTGGTCTGGGGTTCACTTCCACCAAACTGTAATGCGGCTTGCACCAGATGTAGATGGTATCCGCTGTCAGCACTGCATGCTAAGAAAAGTGACTGGTTCAACTTGTCACGTTTCGTGATGACAGGGAATGGTTTACTGTCAGTGGACGAGATGGAATGGACTGATATATAAAACCACACTTAATCAGGACTGGAGTAGTATAACTAGCTCATGTTTTGGTATGGGTCTGCTCTGAGAACATCGCAAAAAATACATCTCATACCAATCTTCAAGGATAAAAATTTTACATGAGAATGGCTCCTCACTTGCAGGTATTCCTGTACGATGACATGCCACACATCCAAAAAGTGCTGTTCTTAACAGCTTGAGCTTTGGTACCCATGAAAAAAATACAGCAAATGGCTGACTCTACTGCCTACCACTTTGTAAACTTGTGCACAAAATTGGCATATGGAATTGTGTAATCAATCCACAGCTTGTACAGGAGTATAGTGCACGGGTGGTATAGTGGCACACTAGGGAGCATTACTGCCTTACGGCTCCAGGGTCCCAGGCTCTATCCTGAGCTCAAGTTACAGTCCGTGTGGTGTTTTCCATATTCCTCCAGTGTTGATTTTTTCTGGGTTCTCCAGGTTCCTCTAGCAGCGACAATAAATTGCCCCAGGTGTGAATGTGTGCACTCAGTGCCATAGAGCATAGTAGAGTCCCATCCAGGGTGTATTCCTGCATCCCTTACCTGGGTAAAGTGCCAACTGAAGTTGGATGAATGAGCAAGTGAACAAGTGCAAGACATTAGAGAAACTCAAGATGTTAAATAACATGACAATGGCATCAAGGCTCCCAAATGGGACAACAGAAAAGTGTTTACCCTATTGGAAGTCCAAGACTGTGTAATTGGCTGTGCACTCAAGGTGGGAGGGATGACATTTCTCTGTCCACTGTCAACCAAAGCAACACTGGACAATCATGAGAGTCTGTGAGCTTAAGTATCCCGAAGACGGCAGATACCGGTACAAGAGAAAAAGAAGCTTATATATACACACGCACAATGAAATTCATTTTCAGGATATGTTAAGAAGCTGGGGTCAGAAACACCCCTGGAACAAATGGAGTTAAGGGCCTTGCTCAAGGTCCCAACAGTGGCAGCTCGGCAGTTCTGGGGCTTGACGCTCAACCTTCTGAGCAGTAAGCCAGAGCTTTAACCATTGAGCCACCACTGCCTCGAAAGTAGACGGGGAAAGAACCCACAATCCTCAGGCTGATGCCTTATCCACTGCGCCACTGGGGTTTCCAATCCAGCGCTTCTTGACATAACACGAGCAGCAGGTGTGGTGTGTCTGTTGTAGTGGCTAGCTTCACATCTGTCACTGGCAGCACTTGCTAGCCTTCATATCCCCTGACTGGTAGTGGTCATGTGACACAGCTTGTTAGTGGGATGGAATTCGCAAATGACAAAAGTTTGAGAAAAAGAATGGCGTGAAAAAAATGTACAGCATAATATTAGCGTAGATGTATAACAGTAATGATTTTACACTATCAGGATTTAACAGAGTGATGATGTATAGTCGCCCGTAGTCAGCTGGGATAGGCTCCAGCTTGCCTGCGACCCTGTAGAACAGGATAAAGTGGCTAGAGATAATGAGATGAGATGAGATGAGATGAGATGAGATGAGATGAGATGAGATGAGATGAGATGAGATGAGATGAGATGAGATGAGATGAGATGAGATGAGATGAGATGAGATGAGATGATGTATAGTCTGGGCAAACATTATCACAGTTCAAACTGAAAGAACCAGGAAAATGTGTGAGTTCCCTTAAGGCAGAAGGATCTGGGACTACACCAGCTGTTCCGTGTCAGGATTATGTCAAAAACAATTACAAATAACATTTGTCTTCAAACTGCTTTCCCTCTGATTGTTTGTCTGCCTTTACTGTCTTGCCTGGCTGCTGATACACAATATTGATACACAGAGTTATGAAGGATGCATTCACACTTTTTTTTTCACATAAAAGGAAAAAGTGCGTTATTATTGACATGGGGAACTTTTATCTGAGGAGATGTTTATTTAGAGTTTATGGAAGGAGTTTCCAGTGTCAGGGCTTTATAACGTTAATATTTTTTAGTAACATAAGCTGCAATATTATTGAGAAATACACCACTCGTATTTTTCATACGAGCTACATCCAAGCCATGGAGAACTACAATCGTGACATATTTTTCAATATCCTCACTTATGAGGAAATCGATGAATTGTTTCGATACATTTTGGTAATTTTTGTTTGTGAATGTGTCTACATAATAAAAAAAGAAAATCACACATTGGTTTGAAGATATGAAGTTTATCTTATTGTGTTGAAAAACTCACATTTTTCATACAAAATACATCGCGGATCTGAGTGACATATTTAAATAATACTGGCTAGTTTTGAGTGGTATATCAGATATATTCCATTCAGCTAGCATGATATTGAATGAGTTGAAGACAAGTAGCTGAATGGAATATATCTGATATACCACGAAAAAAAGCCAGCCAATATTATTATTATTATTATTATAATACATACACACTCTCTTCATATCTGCATTCTCGAAGGCCAATGCGAACTTACCCGCGACTCGGTGCTGTTAGCGTGGCAATCCAGTTACCTTCTAGCTGGTGTAGTGTTAGTGAAGGCCAGTGCTAGCGAAGGCCAGTGCTAGTGCAGTCAAGCCGAATATTATTGTTATTATTATTATTATGTTCCTTGTATAATTTGCTTCATTACTTTTAAAATCAACATTGACAACTACACATAACGGAGCAACTTGGCAGCAAAAATTCTCTCAAAATCTTCCGTTTTTAACGAAGCAAACCTTACATCCATGTTTTTTTTTACAAACTGTCACTGTCGCTCGCTAGCGCAAAAGTCTAACATTTCCGATGTGTCTCTTTTCCAGTTTTTCGATGCCCATTGGTATGTTTTTCTCTTGTAAATATGCGTGAAGAATATCTAATGAAGTTTTGGTAGCCTTTCGGGTGTTCAGCACGTCTTTAGTTTCAGTTTTCAGTTTATTTATTTATTGCTTAATTACAGCATAGCTAATCCTAGCAATAGCACTGGATTAGCCTCGTCTTCTCTCTTTCCCAGCCGACAAAGAAATGATTGTGCACATGCGCAGCAGAAAAGTTTTGTCATTGGCTCTTTGCAAGAGCTCTGACGTGTGACGTTGTGTTATCTTGACAATGTGCAAGCGTGCAATAACAATATTGCACGCTCATTCTCCATTGGGCAGAGTGGCGTAATACATGGAGGATAAGCGATATGATAACAATATTGCATGCTATCAATAAACCCGTTAGAAGGGAACAGAATACATGTTTTTATTCTATCAAATAAGTGTCCTGTATTTATAATAATTCCCGATATTTCATGCCGATGACATCACTCCTGGTGTTTTCCTGCTCACTAGACGCGTGTTGTCAAAATGGTGAACCGGTTCAAAATTAAAATTCTTTTGATTAAATTGTGTATTTTTTATGGATGTGTCAATATAATATAAAGAACATTACATGGCGGTGCGAAGATCTCATCTCATCTCATTATCTCTAGCCGCTTTATCCTTCTACAGGGTCGCAGGCAAGCTGGAGCCTATCCCAGCTGACTATGGGCGAAAGGCAGGGTACACCCTGGACAAGTCGCCAGGTCATCACAGGGCTGACACATAGACACAGACAACCATTCACACTCACATTCACACCTATGGTCAATTTAGAGTCACCAGTTAACCTAACCTGCATGTCTTTGGACTGTGGGGGAAACCGGAGCACCCGGAGGAAACCCACGCGGACACGGGGAGAACATGCAAACTCCGCACAGAAAGGCCCTCGCCGGCCCCGGGGCTCGAACCCAGGACCTTCTTGCTGTGAGGTGACAGCACTAACCACTACACCACCGTGCCGCCCCCGGTGCGAAGATATGAAGTTTATCTTCTCATGTTGAAAAATATATCACTCGTTGGCTTCATTCACTCGTAACATATCCATCCACCACTCGAAGATAAACTTCATATCTTCATGCAACCATGTATGGTAATATCCTCTATATCTTTGTCTTATTAACTTCAAGAGAGAGGAAAAGTGAAGCTGGTGAAGGAAC